>NW_022595246.1:10192548-10193233 GCF_009176505.1 Sitodiplosis mosellana | reverse complement strand
AGAGAGAGAGAGAGAGAGAGAGAGAGAGAAAGAGAGAGAGAGAGCGATAGAGAAAGAAGTCGAGCGCACACAATCCAAAACCGCACCGTCGAAATAAAAAAAGAATAACATAAGCATGCAAGGACAAATTGGAAAGTCACCAATCATGTGAACAGTCGGTTTTCTGCTGAGAAAATATGTGTGCGCAGTTATTGCGAGCTGGTCGCTTGTTCACCGCCCGCGGAATGACTGGAATTTTCAGTGTGTTCAACATAAGAATTATCATAATCGCAACGCTGCCCTGTTGGATTTCGTAACACTTCCGTTATGAATATGCACAATTTAAAATTCCAGCCACCGCCCGAACAATGTTATTGTTCAATTAAGATTCCCGAAATATGCGCTGTGTTTGCTGTTCAGCTGACCGCAAATTCTTTTTTAAATACTTATATACTTATTATATTTTGGTTTCGTTCGTAATTGGAGCACCTTTTGACGCCCTTCACAGACGTTTGTTTATTTCGGTGCCTGCTGTGGTTTCTCAATTTCATTTAAATGCTTGTTCAATTAATGTTAATGCATAATTTTTACGCATTCAAAATCACACACACTTTTATTGCACTTGAATTGAGCCCATCGGAGAAGCGAAGAGATCAAAAGACACACAGACACACACGGAGAGAGAGAGAGAGAGAGAGAGAGAGAG
>NW_022595246.1:10088385-10192538 GCF_009176505.1 Sitodiplosis mosellana | reverse complement strand
GAGAGAGAGAGAGAGAGAGAGAGAGAGAGGAATAAATCCCTGCGTAATGCTGATTTACTGATTGCAACATAGATCTTGATACTGTTTTCTTTTCCAAACCGATGTTTGGCTTCTTTTTCTAAACGAAGATGTAGAGGCATAGGGTATATGTATGGTTGCAGCAACAATGTTATTACATCATTTCCAATGGCCAAAAGAGTGAGAGTAAAGTGAGCCATCAAAATACCAGCAATATGTACTGCTATGAATAAGCTCAAATTTATATTTACCAAAAGAAAAATCAGTGGCACTTGAAGTGGCGATCTTGAAGAACACTCAACAGAAGAAGTAACGAGCTGATGTGTCAAGATGGCAACTGACATTAAAAATTGCTTAATATACGATGGACACAAAAAGTTCAACAGTTGTTCAACTTTTTTTTATCGAAATCAACACAAAAAGAATTCATTAAACTTTTTGAGATAAGCAGTTTGTTTGTGGTAAAATCTTCAAGTTGAAAGATGAAGATTGACATATGGACTGATTTAAAACGTCAAACTGTTGAATTATTATTAACAGTTTTGTGGATGTCATGCACCAATATCCGATTAAACAAAAACAATGCTAATTTTATCGGAATGTTTCGTCCAATTTTATGCAAATTAAAACGTCTGCACAGATTTTCCGTATGCATATCGGAAAGGTATTATTAGAATGATGAATATTCAGACGGTATGAACCGAAAATGGGAAGTTAATAGTGTTAAAACGCAACGGAAACATCAATATTCAAATATGGCCATATCAAAACAATGGATTTGTCACCGTTATATATAACCTAAGGTTTTAAAACGGTTCCAAGTTTCATTCCATTGGAATTGTTGCTGTTGTTGTTGTCGATTAGATGTTAATCTGTGCGATTTTGGTTGGTAATTTTTGGACGATTAATGTAACATAAATCTCAAGGAGATCAGAATTGAGATTCCGATTGACGCGGTCGATTCACGCTTAGCCAAAGAAAATTAATTCAATTTAATTTATGCCATTTTAAAGCATTTATGTGAGTCCCATTTAATCGTCCACGCTACCAACAAATTCAAGTTCACATTTTTGGCTCAGAGTGTATGTGTGTGTGAGATTTATCTATTCTCATTCTCGTTTGTGCACATTGCAATCATTTGGCATTCAGTTTTCATCACATTTAAGAGCCTAAATTGCTCCAATAAAACTTCGTTGTTTGGCTTTGGTGCTCCAGTACACACCGAGAGAGACAATGGCATCATACCTTCGTTCACACATATATGGCCGGTGCTAATTTCATAAATACAAAATTAAATTATCAGACGAAAAAAAAAATGTGGCGTGTTCGTCTATGTCTGTGTGTGTGTATTTAAAACGGAATACCGAAAATTGCGAGCGATTCATTTAGCCTTTTGTATTATGATGGAATCTAATGTTGGTTTAGTTTTTTTTTCCTGTAGTTGTTCGTTCGTTTGTTGTGAACCCATTTTAACTTCATTGAAAATTTTGTGTTAAGAAAAAAAACGTTACTCATGTGTTTATGTCTTGATCGTGGATTAAGTTTTTAAAACGCTATTATTCATAAGCGACTTACACGAAATGTGTTTCATTCTTTGGTGCACGCCCAAAAAAAAGAGCAAGCAATTCTCTGTACAATGTCAAGTAAATGCTATGATTTAGTGAATAGAAACGTTTAGGTTTTTTTTTCGATGGAAGGGTTCCGTTGTGAATGAAGAACGGTATTCACTTAACAGCCATGGAAATTCCATGATGGAATTTCATTAGTTTTTTTTTCTTCTGTTTCATTCTCGTTTGGAAATGTTCGACCGACTGAAACAATAGACTCAAGCTACGAACCCGATGCTAAACTATATTTTCGAAGGGAACATGGCAATTTTTGTTTCCTCTGCTCACACAGCGCTGTCAGAATTTTGGCGCTGAACGCCAATGCTTCTGCGAGGTAAATTGAATCGTTTCACATTCACCTTATCGCCAAATTCGAATGGAACATGATAATTATCTAATGCAACACTTTGTAAACTGTCGGCATTCCTAATTACATTACATAAATTAACGCATTTTATTCACGGTGGAATGGCTGTTTGGTATATTTGCTGATTTTGTACGGGCTTTTGGGCCATTCATTGTTCGTTGCCTTGATAACAGATTCAATTAATCACTCTTCGGCAGAAGGAACAAAAAAAAGTCGAAATCAATATAACAATAGTTGAGATTTAAACCAGCCACTTGATTGATTGTAAACATACTGTTTGAACAATCCACAAAAAAAGCAGCGCGGTCGAGTTTTTATTGTAATCACTTAACGGTTTGTTGATGAAATCATCTCACTATCATAATCACATTAGCGATGCTGTTGCTGCTACTATTTTTTGTTTCCATTTGTTTTACGTATTCAAATTACATAATGCCTGAGGAATACTCAAGCTCATTTGATCAGCTGGTGGTTTTTTCTCTGCAGCGCAATTGATGTGGTGGTTAAGCCTAGAAGACACAGGTCACTCAATCATATAGTCATCAACTGTTTTTATTTTGCTCAGCTGCCGTTGGTGCCTTCTTTCTTTCTTTCAACAATTGCAATCAATGTTTATGGTAACACAACCTTGCTCAATTGAGTTATTTAATATAAAACTCGAATCCGATCAATTTATTAACTTATTTCAATAACAATAAATGGAGCTAAAACAAACTTTAAAATAAATTCATTTTTGATGAGCGAAAAAAAAAACAAGAGGGAGAGAAAGAGAGAGAGAGAGAGCGAGAGAGAGAGAGAGGGAGAGAGAGAGAGAGAGAGAGAGAGAGAGAGAGAGAGAGAGAGAATGAAGCAATCGTGAATCCATCAATTCTCAGCCGACTTTTGATGCTGAACTAATGAACTAAAATCCCGTGCTACTGGACCAACGAAATCGTCTAAGTGAAAAATCACGAATTGCAAGATTTGATCTGATCGATTTCATGTTGCCAAATAGAAACAAACGGAAATGATGAATTTCCTCAAATTTTGTCTTACTCTAGACACTTCCGTGTCGCGCCATAGTCAAACAATCAAAAACCAAAGATTGGTTGAGTTCGTTTTTATTTCTTCGTTGTAATGAAATCTAACTCTGTACGGTATTATGTAAGTCGAAGAATGAATGTTTTGCTATTGAATCCAATTCATAAATGCTCTTGCAATTTTTCATAATATAAGCGGCAGGGCATTTGAGCCGACTAAAAAGAAAACAACACACAAAATCGACCGACAAACACAATAACTAACAATGTATCATTTGAGGTGAATAAAAGAAACTGTATCGCAAATAGATTTGAACAAACAAATCGCATTATGATTCCCAGGCCTAAACAATTGGAGTAAAAAAGTAAACTTTAACAGCAAAAACAATAACAGCAACAGCAGCTATGAAAAAAACGCAGCGAAAGAGCAAGAATGACGGCAAGTAAAGGGCGAAGCAACCATAGACCAACCGATAAAACCACAAAACTAATCTGAATGAATGAGTAGATAGTTTTTTCTTCGGTTTGGTTAATTGTTACGTTATTTGTTCAGTGCAAGCAAGTAATAATTAAATTAAACTTGCTACACTCTCGTGTTGGTGCGGGCTGGGTCGAACGGAGCTGAACCGAACTGGGCTGGTTTCATCGGTTGGTCTTTTAGCATTTGTTATGATTATTATTTAAGCGCGCCGCTTACACATTACATATAACGTGACTAACGCGAACAAAGACGATGGAAATAGAATGATTATGGCTACGCGTGGCCGCAAACTGATAATTAAACTCGACAAAGAAATAGTGAAGAAAAAACCAACCGGGCCAACCACTCGGTCTGGAACTGACGGAAAAAAGAAGTGAACTCGATTCTCGAGTAAACTGAAAACGCTTCACGACAACGACGCATAACCTGCACACAAAAACAGTCTAGTTATTTTCTGTCGTACCTTTTTTTTCCCGTTGTTGTAGTCGTTTTTTCGTTCATGTGAGTGTTTACGATGTTTCGCTTTCATTGCTTAAGCAGCGCATAAATCTCTTGTAATCGTCTCAAAGCGATTTTTAACTCGACTTCAGCTGATCATTTAACAAATAAGAAAAACCAAAGACTCTGTAAACCACGACTCCACTTTTTTCTGCACTCGTCGACATTTGCGAAGCTGCTGCTGCTACTGCTGCTGCTGCTTGCTGTCTGGAAAATGTACAAATTAACAAACAAACAAAAAATCATCGTTTCTTTGTTTGCTTTTCATTTGAACTCAACAAATGAGTCGGTATTACGCGTACGATTATCGATATGCTACCTGTATTGTCGCAACAATTGCGTTGAATCTTTTTCTCTCTCTCTCTCCTGCTAGCTCACTCGCTCTCAAACGCGCCAGAGTCATGTGTACACCAGCACTGAATGGCTTGTTTTTATGTCATTTATCGGTTCGATGCAACTGAAATCGTGCAATTACACGTTATTTGAAGCACAATTAATTTATAAAATAAAAAGCTCCGTAAACACATCCAATGAAAGTAAAATCCGATTCGACAAGACCTTTTTTTTCGTGAGCGAGAGAAAGAGAATCCAACAACAAGAGGAAAAAAGTGTACATTGTGTCGATTTGACTTTATTTGTGAAAAGAATTCAATCTTTTTCTCGAATGCTGTGTATTGCTGTCTTTTGGCCGTTTTTCTTCTCTGTTGTTTTCTATTGAAAACCAACAAACATCGTTTGATAATACACAATTCCATTTGAGATGGAAGAAAGTCGAAAAAAATTCCATTTCCTAATAAAATGCTTTCTGAATGCAAAAGCACCGAGACAAAATTGCAGGAATTAATTAATGAATTGTTGAGATGTGTAATATCCACCTGATTCGAAGTTGTGGAACAAAATAAATTTTGCACCGTTTTGCTTTCGATCGAACATCTACAAATCGCTTAGCGGGACCGAACATATTTGGTTGTTTTCCGATTTTCTGCATGAGAGATTCGTTCACATGGATAACATTTAATTCCATTTCCAACCACTACCACCGTCGACGACGAAAACAATGCAAAAACTAATTGAAAAATAATCATTACGCACGCATGTTCAAAATCAAAGCAAATATATCTGAACTTAATAACGTCTACACTCTCTCATTTGCCGCTTCTTTTTTTTTAATTCCAAATTCATTGTGTGCATCAAAAAATTAACATTTACACAGTTTTATGGAAATTTGTGCTGCAACTGACACACATTATATTCAACTTCAAATGAAAATAATAAAACAAAAAAACAGTACGCGCTCCATGTACTTTGACGCAATTTTAATTAATCTGTTATATAATGCAGCGAAGATTTTTTGGGCGAAAGAAAACAAAAAAAAACGGTTCACACCAAAAACCATTCCATTGCTTCATTTTGTAGCGCATAAAATTGTATACATTTGGGTTAGCGTTTGCTAGAAAAAAGATTCTGACCAATTGGCCAATGCAGTTGTTTTGCGTGCTCAAGTACACAACTTGTCACAGTTGGTCGTTTGTTTTTCGTCACTCTGATTGATTATTTGTTTGCTAAATGTTACGAGTGTCGAAAAAAAGCCACTTGAATTCATTTGAAAAAAAAAACCAAGTGTGCAAAGTGACTCTTTCAGCTTAAGCTCTTTCTTCATTACAAACACTTGTACTGAATGCTGATGTCTTTTATTCCAGCCACATCTATTATGAAATCCACTCTGAAACTCTAGAGCACATCATTTTTTCTTGCCGCGTACATTTTAATTACGTTTTTTTCGTTGTAGCTGTCGCCGAGAGATTTTACACCTCATTAGACCTGATTGCAACTTGATGCAAACGAAGATCGATATCGAGGACTTTCAATTAAAACTTCACACCATTAGATTGATCAATTTGATTGCATGCGAAGCGACATCATGATCCAATCTCCATTCCATACCACGATCAAATGTGAGTGGAGAAAAAAAATTCTGATCATATGTTGAAGTTGGATTGGTATTCGTAGAATTGCCGATAAAAATCACCAGTCGTTTGGAAATCCAATGGCGATTTCCATTTCAATGCAGCGACAACAACGACAGAAAAAGAAAAGTAAAGCGCCATCGTGGATACAGTGTTCGTTTTCACAGTAATTTTGCAAAATTCCGACTGTTTTTCGTATTGTCAACGTCATCGATCGACATTTCGAATTTTCGAAAATTATTCCGACAAACAAAAGAATCACTTTATCAATAGAAAACAAATAGATATAACAATAAAAACAAAACATTGAGCGAGAGAAAAGTTCGCTAGTTGTATGGAATGTAGTTGGAAACAATTACCATGCGATGCGAATGAACTGAGCTCATGGGTATTTAAAGAAAAGAAAAACGACTTCATTCATGATTTGCATCTGGCATTCGATCGATAAGCATGCGATGATTAAGTGTGCGCGAAAAAATGTAAACAGAAGCCATCCGGCCCAACTCGAAATAAAGAAGAGAAAAAAAATACGATAAACCAGAAAATAAAAGAAGAAGAAACCAATCGAAAAATGAAAAAAAAAATCATAAACGACAATTTTCTATTTCCACAATGAACTGAAACAAATTAAAAAGCGAGTCAAACAAACGAAAACACAGAGAATCAATGCGCAACCAGTTCAACGAGTTTCGAAGCAAAGCGAGGCAGAAAAACTGAAAAAAAAACTTTAATCATGATAATGATTATAAGCAGTGGCTGCGGTGCTATGTTTCTGTTGATGGTTTGGTTTCAAATTCAATGCAATCCAATCTATATGTATATGTGGCTATGGTCGATTCGTGAAATGCAGCACGCATGTAGATTATGATTATTGAAAGTGAATAATAGCCATGATCATGAACATTCATTGCACAGAATGTGGCAAGGCGTACACAACACACAATATTCGCCTCTCTTAAATTGCATCGCGTTGCTCGTTTTGGTGTCCAAATCGTTTTGGCGCAATTTACATTTTCGCATTGAACGTCGTACGGGATTCGGTTTTTTATTATACTCGCGCAAAGTGAAATTTTGAATGTTTATTGCTCTCTCTCTCTGTGTTTCTGTGTCTCTTGCTGAATGGTTGGGTTTGGTAGTAATTTCATTGAAATGGATTAGCCATTGAGTCTTTCTAATCGGCAATAGTTGGCTCGTTGATTGTGACAATGTGCTGTGAGCAATAAAAAATGATGCGACTGTGATCCGATGGCATGAAATCTTGTTTTGGCTGTTGCCAATCGGCTCAAGTGCATTGTCCATTTGATTTTAACGGCCCCGCGCCATGCACATTTGATTTATTTGTTGGTCGAGTGCATAAAACCATCACAACACAACACGTTCCATTTGTCGGTTGCGAGATGATCGCACGGACACAGAGTGAGAGAGAAAAAGAGCTCTTAACGAGCCCCGAACGATTTCATACTTAGATGTAGTGATCGCGCGCTCTACCATCCGATCAATAGATTCGTATCAAGTACAAACACATCACATCCATGAAAATGGGCAAACAACAAATGCCGACTGCAGTTTGATGTCAAAACGGAACAACACGCGAAAAACAAACACATAAAAGAGTCAATGTGCTTTTGTCTCAACGATGACAAGTTGTTTCTTTCACTTCTCTCTCTCTCTCTCTCACTCTCACTCGGTGCAAGAGTGCACACAAATGTTCAGATTAAGTTGACAATGCCGAACAAACAACCGCGAGTATCAATCACCAATTTAGATTGGAATCTAAGTGAATAATAAAATTGTTTGTTTTGCTGGCTCCTTTTGAGCAAAGTGCGCTCTCGCCGTCGTATTGTTTTGCATTCCGATGTTTATCCAAACAATTGCCATGGGATTTCCATCATGAGCATGTGACATGTGGTGTGCTCGGCAAAATCGTGCTGAAATCACTCTCAACATGACGTATTTGCTGCTTTTACGATAAACCGACGCTGCTTTTTTTTTCTTGTGTCGCAAGGAGATATCAATCTTTGACTGGACTCGCCAATTTTTTTTTCTCTATCTCATTCGTTTACAAACAAACAAACGATGAAAATCACCGGGAAAAATTTTCATCTAATTGAGTGAAAAATGTAAAACATCAGGCGGTACATGTATCAACATAATCAAATAACAACGGGAAATATGTCAATTTCGACACTTCCACAAGTTCATCGTCGCGTACTAATGTCATTGTACCTACAACAAGAAACAGCATTCCGTGTCGACACACATTTCGAAAAAGAAAGAAAAATGTTTAGTTATTGTCCATTCCGATATATGAAAAATGCCGATGATGATACGACCAAGACCATTTATGATCAGCCAATGATGAGCATGTTCTATCCAATGAGGAAACATATGAATTATGAAACAAACAATTACTTTGCATCTTCGATTCAATGCGCGAGCTCTGAATCAATCGATTACAAAATCATCCATAAAAATGGTCACATTCGATGATCATTAAATGCTTGAACATTCAGAGATTTAGTGCTAATTTGCTTGGCAGTTTGTAATTAATTAATAGATGTCATCGATTTCACTTAACCTCTTGACGCAACACAATTACGATGATCATTGTGACTGTGATCCATGTTGATGGTTTGACATCGGTGATGCTTCGGTGCATCTTCAGTTCGTGTGAAATTGAGTAATCCGAACAATAATACTATAAATTAGTGATAGTTTTTTTTCTTTTCGGGTTATTATATATTGCAATTCTCGATGCCAAGTGTCAAGGTCAAACAAAACAGCACCGAATTTATATGCTATAGACACGAAATGAATATATTTAAAGAGAAAAAAGCAGCTAATTTGCACACAACATCAAATTATCTGCAAATGTGCAAATGGAAAAGGACGATGGCAACAACAAAACCGAACGATAGAAAACAATCATTCACAAGTTGATGGATGCATCCGAACTACTGACGAACAAAGATGAATAATTTGCGCTAAAAAAGCGTTGAACTCGATAACAAATATGAACGAAAGTGAAAAATTAAGCTATGGCTCAAAGTCAAGTCTTGTGGTTTTTTTTTTATTATTTCTTCAAATTTCAAACAAACAGAAGAAGAAAAAAAACTCACATCAGATAAGAGCTAGACGGTTGTTGTTTTTCTCACATAATTTTTGATGGCCAATCGCAAGCTGATAAAATTTTTCGAACCAAATAGCATTGTGAGAACGAAATAATGAAATTAAAGCGCTCAAAAAGTGCATAGGCAATTTTGGATAATAATTATTAGTTAGCGCTACCAAATTAACTCGTGGCTCCGGCTATGTGTGTGTATCAGTTTCAAATTAAGTCACACTGTGTGTATGACAAGGTAGACTGAAAAATGAATTATCATGAGATAAAGTATCCATTGAATAATGTTGGAATTGATACACATTCAACACCAAGAGCAAAAGAGATCGTGTATACGAGGTTTTTGTTTTTTATTTTTCGAGAGAAAAAAAAATCGCTCAAAGAAACTGAGATAAAAAAAAACAATAAAAACAATATTAAATGTGTAACAGGCTAACAGGAATGACAACTCTCACTTTTTTTATCCACAGCAGCGCATGACGCTGATAATAATTGAATAGTGGTTGGTGCTTGGACGCAAAGCAATCAACTGAATACTGACCAAGGTCAACGTCGTCAGCATTATTATCGGTTGGCTTGTGTATTTCCACACATAGTCACGGATCAAGAGAGTGAGCACTGAGCACACACAGTGTGTGGTGCTGGTTGTTGTTGTCAATTCACCAGAGAGACATAATCAATGTGCGCGCGAGTGAGCGCGCCACTCACACTGAACGTAACTGCAAATTGTGGCTTATTTGTACAACTGGCTTCGATCGACGTAATTATTTGAGTGCCTCAATTCCAGTTGACTCTCTCGTTCATTTGCTCACTTTCTCACTAAATCTCCCAAAAACCATCTCACTCACTCAATCAACCCGTTCGCCCGTTGGCTCGTTTACATGTTTACAGCCGAAAAAAAAATTGGTTCTCAGTGTTGTTGTGTTCCAGTACAATGCCACCAGAAATGATGCATGATGGTGTGTTGTGAGTGAATTTTTCAACCTAATGAATGAAACGATCGCCCGCCCCAAAAAAAATACCATATTCCACACGAGAAACGGAGCAAGAGATCTATTTTGGATGCGCACAAACCACAGCGCACCATTTTCATTCACAGCACAACTGAGATTAAATAACCAAACACATTAATAAATAATAATGTTTTAATTTATGAGCGAGAAGAAATTAAATATAAGAAAAATATGGCTTGGAAAAGAAATAGGTGGCTTAACAATACAGCGATCACCGCAACAGCTGAGAACAGTCAGCCACAGTCATACAGCCGCTTTATTCAAATGCATGCAGCTGAAACGCTACAAAGTGATTGCATTTTTATATACTGTTAGCCTCACTCTCGCACTCTGCGTAGAATCGATACATTTGCTCTTGTTTCCCATTGCATTGTAATTTTTGTTTCCACCGTTGTTGTTTTTTTGTTGTTTTTGTACTCCGCGGAGAAAAAGCACTGTACTCTCGATCGTACATAATGCTTTAATGGTATTCTATATGCATGTGCATAACTGGAATTGGAAATTGTTAAGTTGTGAATTGAGCGAAAAAAAAATTCTTTCAGTGAAAAAAGTTTTCTTCTGGCAGGCGTACAAGTGAACGACTTAAAATCGAAATGTTTTACATAATATGTGCGAATTGAACATATTGGTTTGATGTTGGCGGTGTTTGTGCACTGATTCCATTATTCTCTTTATCTCTTGCTACCTCAATCTTTCTCTCTCTCTCTTTCTCTGTGTGTGTCTCTTTTGTTGAAGTATGTTTTTTCAATTTTCAACCGTTTTGTTAATATGTTGATTTTACTGTCTCGTTTCCTGAACTGAAACATTTTGACGTAGACTGATTACAAAATGTAAATCGTTACACATTTAAACGAAGGTAAAATGAATGAAAAAAAAACACACAAAGCCATGACAACAATATGTTCTCTACGTTGTAGTATCGAAGAAGGAAGAGAATCGGAATAATTTTGCATGTCGTTTGCTGCATGAGGCGAAGATTTATTGCCGTCGTCGATTAATTAATACAAATTATTTAAAGTGCACTTTTATAAAATGCGATCGATGGGCATTGGAATGTGAGCCGTGCGCATGGCTTAACCGCTTAACACAGTGATACAGATTTTTGTTTTCGGCATCGTTTTCTACATATTTCCTCTACTGACTCAAATCAGCACAGTGTACTGCGCAGCATTTGTGGTGCATTTGATTTTTACACATTCCATTTTGTTGTTGCTGTAGAGAGAGAAAAAATTGTCATCGCTCTAAAATCTATAATTACAGTTAAATCGTTTGCATTCAGCTAGACGCTTTGACGGAGATAGAGACGACAAGAAGTGGTAGAGAGAAGTGAAGAGAAAAAAAAACTAGCTAAACGCACGCCATACTTACCGAAACCCACACGGAGATCGTAATATCATTTGCTTTCACTTTTTTTTCGGTTTGTTTTCGAACATAATTAGTTTCTAAGTCACGAAATGGCTTCATTATAGCACATGTGTTGCATAGTCAAATGTGGTGGCTATTGGTGGCGTTGTGGTGGTGTTGATATTGGTGCTGTCGCTGCAGTGCGGAGATCACGCAACTCAACTGAATGGTTGACGCACATTGGTTTATATCTAGGTTTTGTGTATCGGTGACTTGTTTGTGTGCGATTTTTTTTTCTATCAATTTCGTTATTGATTTGATATCAAGTTTTTTTTTGGGTTGCCGTCGTTCGTTGTTCGATTGTGTGTTTTCGTTCACAGCGTTCAATCAGTGCACCGTCGAAAAACTGGTCGCCAATAAATTTATCTAAAGCTAAATTGCCACTGTACTATTGATTAAAATGCGCCGCACTGTTGTGTGTGCGCGCGCGCCGTTTTTTTTCCTCTGCCCGTCGCATTCAACTTGATGTGATAATGCAAGTGGTGTGTGCGCGGTGCACCGGGAACGATATGTTGATTTTATTTATCACACACATGTGATCAGGTTTCTGTTTGAATCGAAAATAATTTATTGTCCAAATTGAAATGCACTTTGCAACAGGTTGCAGAGAGAGAGAGAGAGAGAGAGAGAGAGAGAGAGAGAGCGCCTTCGGATTGATTGGGAATTTCTCAATCAAATTATATACGCGAGAAATGGATACAATTCGATTGAGCGACAGTTTTGTTTGATCATTTGAAATTGCCGCTGCCGTTACATTTATTTATCACTCCATTTTTGTACAAATTGATCGCCGTAATCGACATTCCTTCCGTAATTCATTCTACTGGTGGAAAATAAAAAGTCAGTCGAAAAGAACGTATGAATGTTTGGGTGTGTTGATAATGTGTGCGGTGCGCACTTCGGAAATGGGAATACGATCACACAATACACGATCAATTGCACACACCAATATCCAATTCGGGCTCTCCATTAAGTGTTTGCGCGAGAGTGCGCGCTCGCACCATCGACACTGATACAGATTTTTGCTCATTGTTCACGTTTGGGGGATTAAATGACTTACATAATTTGATATGCAGTAGTCAAATTTGTGAATGTGAGTGAGTGCGCGAGCGTACACGCGCACGCTCTAGTTGCAGTGCTGTTTTAATTGTGTGGTACGGCTCGCTGATTATGCAATATCGCCGCATATTTGACATACCGTTATAGATCTATAGCTGTAGCTCTACAATTGAATTCAGCACAGTGTGTGTGTGTATGTGTGTGTGCTTTTTTATAAACCACAAAAAAATTATTTTATTTTCGATCGTTTTTCGTTCGCTTTATGCTTTTATTTTCGTTCATATTATTGTTTTTATATTGTATCATTTTAATGCCCGTCGATCGAAAGTTGGTATGGCAGGCAAATCGTGAATGCAATTATCGTTTATATAGACCTATTGCAGTCACTGTTGCTGTTGCCGCCACCGCCGCCGCTGCTATTGCTGTTGTCATGCTGCAACCGAAAAAATCTATATGAACAAAAAATTAAACGTATCTGTATCTCATTTGGCATTGCGCACGAATTTTCAACTTGGACAATAATAATAATAAACGCAATGACAAGCCAAATCACAATTCCATTTGAAATGCATTTTGGAAAGTGAACTCGGTCGCTTGCGACTCATAAATGCTCAAGATAATCATTCTCGAGCTGAACATAGCGCAAAAAAAATATACAACAAAACCATTTATTTGATCTGTGTTTGCTCTGTGTGTGATTCAATTCATTACCGTGAGCGACCAAGCCTCGTTGTTGTTTTTTTCTGCTGTCGAGCTCCATTTTTTTTTTGTACACAAAATCATGCTTATTTATGCCGAAAATATGCAAAATACGTAGGGACCAACGTATACGCGCGCGCGCGCGCGCTCTTGTCACAAGAAGAAACGAAATTCGTTTAGCAAAACAATTTGAAATCAGTTTCAAGAAATCGAAACCAAAAGAATCGAATATTTTACCGTAATATTACGTTATTAGCCGCATTTTCAGCAACAAGTTGTCCATTATGTTGGGCTAAACCGTTCAATTAACAAATTGTTTTGTATATTCGGTTTCGCTTGTTGTGCTCAAATCGTATAATTTTGTGGTCGACGGTTTTTCCCCCTTGCATGTATGAGTGTGTGTGTGTGTGTGTGTGCCTAAGACAAAGCACCATAGAAAATGACAAGCCGTACAATTATGTGTTTGCTCTGAATTTGTTGTGTCAACATCTCTCGTTGCATTGCTATTACATTACGCTGTTGTTTCGATTTTTTTGCTGTCGTTGTCTGTCGTCCATCGGAAAAAGTTTACGAAGACATTTTTGGTATGCACACGACATTCCATGCCACCAAAATGGAGTGTTACCGTTTGTTGTTGTTATTGTTGAAATTTTGTCAATGGAACCAACAAGAAAGACAACAACGAAGAAAAAAAACCCGAATCCGTCTCGTTCATTCGCCAAATTCTATTTTGGCATGGAAATCACGTCGATGGATTATTTCGTGTATGGAACTTTTGAATAATGACTGTAATCACTTGCTGTTTTTTTTTTAAGTGAAAGTCACAATCGCATGTGTCGGCTTCAATGCAGAAACATGGCTAATAATATGTTAGAAAGATTTCGTTTCCTTTTTAACTCTTTTCTCTTCTTAAAGAGGGTGCTGTTGTCGTCGAAGACATTGTGCCAGTCAGTTTATGACACTGTCTTTTTTTGCCAGTCGTCTGTTCCAGTTTCATGGTTTTCAATTTTTGCCCGAAACCAATCAATGAATTTTCATTAGCCAATGCATTAAAACGACAGTTTTTTCTCTCGAGTCTTTGGTTCAACTCTCTCGTTAATGAAAAATAAGAGGCCAACGTTGACGCCGACTGGCAGCTGCAGTGTGTTGCATGTTTTGATCCAGTTTCCGAGTTATGCAACACAGAATTGGGTCGATTAATGAACGGCTACGGCTTAAATGTAGAGCATTTTTGTTTTTCCCTTTTGTTCAGTCAAAACACCTTTGAACTCGGCTCCATTCACATAATCGCGCGCGCTTACTCTCTGTCTCATTCTCTGGTCGTATCTCTTGCGATCAGCAAACCATTTTTGACACATTGCTTATTAAAATTCCGCATAAATACCGTCCGGTATGACAGCTAAGAGTTATGCCGACATTTTTTATTTTGATTAAGATAATGGATGGTCCGTTTCGCCATGCAAGCAATTGAATTTTGGTTTAACCAGCCAGCACGTTTTGCAACCATCATCGACGCCACCGCTGCTGCTGCTGCCTCGCTTTATTTGTTTGTCATTAATCAATAATTTGCTGTGTTAACATCTCTATTAAATGCCCGTCAAAGCAACTGACAAAAGGCTTCATGGACACCACACATCGTGCCAACACACTAAATACGATCGAGCGTTTGGGATTTTTGCGTAAGAATCGTCCGTTCGACCAACCACTGTTTGATTGAAAACATGATGAAACCCGATCATACATAGGCTTCAAAAGTCACATTTCTTTCAAAATAGCAACTAACATGCATACATTATTTATCGAGAGCAATACGTTTTGGCTTGCAACATGACAGCTGTTGCTTGTCGATGGCTTCGACATGAAGATTCAATACATCAAATGTCAATATTCTTCATGTCTCAGTTTGTATTTCAAAATTTGAAATTCGATCAATTTTGCGACGATCATTTTCGCGAATATGAACTCAAGTTTTCGATAAATTTCTCCAATCTTGAGCTGAGCTAAGTCCTTTCACAATTTATCTTTATTTGCCATTAACAAATTTCTTGAGAAACTTCCATTTCTTTGTATCAAAGCTTAAATTGAGAATTCCTACAAAGCTACTTACTCCATAAAGCTAAGCTAGTTTAATATATACAATGAACTGAACATGCGATATATTTCATGTTTTGGTCCGTATTTCTTTCGGTAAGTGATTCTCTCACTCTCTTGTTCTGCAACGAATTTCTCACACATTCGAGTGAATGTCAACATGTTCTATAAACGGAAAAGAGAATTCCAAAAATGTTGTCCGATTGAACATAGTCCAGTTATAAATGCCTTTCGATCTTCGGAGAATGTGTCGGAATCACAACATTTAATGAATGCGATACATTTCAAAAGGTGTGCGCTCAACAAAAAAAAAATTCTTGCAAAACAAACAATGGCAGTGTTATGATATATGTTTAACGAAGTTCATGTCAAAGTGATTGCGTTGATTGGTGATGGATGTCATGCGAATCGTGTTGCTGTTGCGTTGTCGCTTAAGATGAAGAGAAAAAAAACAAACCCTGAACCGAACTGTCGAGTTTATGCGACTAATTTCGTATTGATTCATTCAATTAGACCGAACATATGTTTGAAATGCAATCGTTAAGAGATGCAAAAAAAAACCAGCAGCTAAACAAATCCAGAGCACATGACGAGTGTTTATTTCGATCTTAATTTTCTGTATGTACACATTTAATTACATGTTAGAGCGCGATTCTGTCAAACAACTGAAAAACTTGTTCATTTATAAGCAGTGGCAGTGGCAGCAGCAGCAGCAGCAATAAAAAATCGAAACCAAACCAAGCCAAATTAAGATTATGCGGTGGTAATGGGTAGTGTTTTTTTTTTTTCATTCAGAAATTACGGTGAAAACACAATATGCAAAGCAGTGGCCCCAAAAAAAGAAATGAAACAAACAGACACACACACAGAATTACACACGGTGTTGAAGGCTACCGTTTTGCATTTCTCTCGCAGTTGAATATCGATATATGCGCATTGTAGCGTGCACTGAATACGAAATGTATTGATACATCCATTAATCACAAAATATCTATGGTGAAATAGTTGAACAAAAGCTCAACGACGACGACGACGACGACGACGACGATGACAATGGCAACGGCAAACGATCAAGAAATCGCACAACTACACACCTCTGCACATGAAACGGTTTAATGAGTAGAACGGTTGCTGCTTTTACTTTCATTACAATGGATACTTAACGTTTTGCCAGTAGTTTTAAAACACACACAGAACTGTCTATCACATGCACGTACAAAAGACCGGAAAAAGATATTTGCAAATGAAATCAAATTTGAAATGAAATGAAAATCGAAAGAAAGTTAGTACTTTATCATGACTGGCAGATTGTCAGTTTGAGATCATGGCCGAAAATAAAAAAAATTGGTATGTGTTTTTCTGAGCATGCACGCGCGCGTGTGCGCTCGTTCGCAATGTAATTATATATGGCTCGTTTTGAACTTTCCACCGTCGACAGATAGTGCGAGGAGAGATCTAGTGTCGATTTCAATGAGAATGGATGCTTGTTATTGTTTTTGGCATGCATGTTTAAGCCATTTTTATTACTTCCGAAAGCAGCCACATCACGAATTTGGTGTAAAATTACGGATATATACGATCTGATCCTGTTCGCATGAAATTCACCATCGATTAAGAAATACGCTCAACTCAGATTGAAATTACTCAATCAAAATTTCTCTATGCATATGTCAAAGTTATTACATCGTTTCATCTCTCTTTGTCTGGATATGCGAGTAACGAAAAAAAAAAATTGAAAACCAAATTCGAATGCATGGGTCGTGATCGTATGAAAATGCACGTGTTGCACATTGTCATAATCACATCATCCGCATCAACGTCATCATTAAACAAAACTGCCAATTGCATAGAATTACCTTTTATCAGATCGGCATGCTGAAGCGCGCAGCGCGACTAGTTTCATTTTAATACGTACGGCTGCTTCGTGTGGTGTGTGCGCGCGCTTCTTTTTTTCGGTGGGTTTCTTCTTCATCGTGTGCTGTTGTGGTTTTTTTTTCTTTCCTTTTTGATTTTATAGTACCGCATTACACTCTGATTTTGATCGCAATAACCATTCATTCACGTACCTGTTCATGTCGATTTAATGTACTTTTACTTAGATTTGTGTGGTATTACTACCGGACTTCTTCAATCGTGATAGAAATACATAATAATGGGCAATTGTTGTCGGTGCGGCCTTTATCATGCATTCGCATCCGAAATTTGCCTCCCTCCGATTCAAACATATTATCAATATGCGGCTACCGCTGTATCGTGAAATGGAAATTTTATTCGTGTGTCCAACGATTCAATTGTTGTGTGTTGCGGTTGCTATTTAGCCACCGTTTGGAATTGCGCGTGGAATTTTTTCTCTTTTTTTTCGGCCCACATTTGAAAATTTACTCGAGGTCAATTGAAAATCGTGATTCGGTTCAACGGAATTCGTATTTAAATTTGGAATGCTGTCGTTGCCACCGTCGCCGAAAAACACACGACAATCGCCAAAAAATCGTTGTCAACTCGATAAATGCAATTATTTCCTTTTAAAATATCAAACGTTCGGCGGAAGAAATATTTATGCTTCGCTTGCATTGCCTTTTGTTTTTACAAAGAGACCCATAACGTTAACGAATATACGGCTTAAATGCATTTCAAACGCCCACGGCGTTTCTTTGCATCATGCGACAATATAGAAATTGTGCCTGCCTGCTTCTTTGTTTTAGAAACACATTGGACCGAACCGAAAATAGAAATTGCATTTCTCGAAATTAAACTAATCGAATGGAACAAAAAATTATGATTTTTTTTCTTCAGTGAACGCGCGTCCGCCCGCCCGCCATCGAAAAGGTTTAGTGGTTGCGTTGTATTTTTTGACATGTTTTCGTTTTTTTTTTCTTTTCGTCGTTGCAGGCTTTCATTTGTCACGTTCTTTCTCTATCCTGAACTAAATCTTTTCTATACCACAAATCGACACATTCACAGCGAATGAATGTCGTGAGATTTAAAATTCATTGCGAATATTATACGGCAATAAAGTACTTTTACTTTGGCATAAAACACACCATTTTATTCACCTACGTAATCTTTGGCAGGCGAAAAAAAAGGCATACAACACACGCTTGATACACACACACACACGAATTAAGAAGGAAAAAATCATAATCAAATGTTATGCAGATAAACGTTGCAACGAACACGTTCTCCATATTTGATTCAATAAATGAAACAAAAAAAAAACGGAAAAAATTGTTTCGATCTGTATAAATCCTTTCCATTTGAAATGACTTTTTCTGGATTTCCTCAATTCCACGCCGCGTCATTTTAATACGCCTTTTTCTTGTACTTTTAATACCGCGTTTATCAATATAATTTTTTTTTCTTCACTCGGTTTGTTTATGACTGGAGAATAATAACCAAAGATTATTATCTTTAAAAGTTGAAATTAATTCGCATTGATTCGTTTGAAATCGCACTAAATTCAGCAGGAAATCATATTGACTTATTGAAATGCAAAGTGATGCAGTTATAAAATCACCACCACCGCCACCACTGACAGGCGACGAGGAGAAAGAGAGCAACAATAATCAGTTTCTAGATTGAATTTGGACAACTTCGAAAAAAATGATTGCACAATTTCGCGTAATCATTTAATCGGATACAAAAGGAGCGCGAACGAAAAAAAAAATCGAGCATTTATTTGTGGGAAAAAAAAGAAAGTAAAAAGAAGAAAATAAAAACTTGCGCACGAAAACGGAATAAAACACGTACTTGCTTGAGTTTAATTAAACTGGTTCAGTATTTCAATGATTCAATGAGAGCATTTATTCGAATTATCGTAGAGAAACAATCACGTCGTTCAAGTCAGCTTCTTTTTCATTTCATTTTTAGCCAGAAAAATGAGAGAAAGAAAAATAAAATTCATTTCTCTGCCATTTCTCACTCAGCTGTATTTCAATTTATACAGTGTGCGCGAGCGCTGGCGCGATTATTAACGAGATCACTGAAATTTCAACGGTTAATAGCTCCACTCAATTTGAATCAAAATATATTATTAATCAGATTTTTTTTTCGCCATATTATTTGCCATTATTCTTCTTGTATTCGGCGCAACAAACACATTCATTTCAATGGACGGGATGACGTGTGTGAAATTGTTCAATTGAATTCTATACCAAGATGCCTGCTTATAAGCTTACGCGCGAACACACACACACAGCTTATTTCAATTGATTGATCTGACTTATAAATAATGATTGACATCTTATCGGCTTTGTATCGCAAATAAAGGCACAGAGAATGATATGAAATTTATACGTGGAATTTTCACTTCACAATTTTGTGAATTGTAAAAATCATGCACAAACCATGCGTCACACACACTCGCGCTTGGATTTGATTCGTTTATGATGGATATCAATAAGCTGTGCGACCTTATTCTTTGACTAAGTTTTGGAGGTCATTTAGCAACTTCAGCTGCATTGTTCGGAACAGAAAAAGAAACCTTTCATTTTTGTTTCTCTCCGTGGCTAATGACATGCGAACTGGAAGAACAGAGATGAAAACCGTCAAACTAATTCACACACACGCGCGCACGCGGATCTTTTGTGAGTTTTACGCAAATTAAATCGTGACAATTTCGCACGTTCTTCGGAAATTTTCTCCAATGCAACACCACAACATCTGGCGTACAGTTCATCCGCATAGCTGAACGGAAAACGTGCCAAATTCACAGCATTTATCCATTTTAATTGTTCGCTATTTTGCCCAATTGAAAATAGCCTTAATGAACTACAATCGATTTTAAATATGGCACTAATTTTTGTAAATGCATACATTTGTGTATAATTTTCTTCGCCAATTCGTGCACAGTCAATGGGCTCGAACCGTTTTTTTTTCTCTAACAGTTTTTCGTTAGATTTCGAGGAGTTGAGCGAGTAAAAAATTGGTGGCAAACCAAATGTTCATTGAACATTGAACATTTAATTGATTTGCCACATTTTTAGGTATATCATAACTCGCCATTGTTGCTAATTTGTGTGTTCAAATGCGCGAACACAGAAAGAAAAACCGCGAAAAGAATGGAATCAATTATAGGTATTGCCTTCAAGGGACTTAATTATATTTACGAATTATTATTAGCGATAGGAATCGATATTGTGGTTTGAGTATTGTTGTTTCTAAACGATTGTGAGTGTTGGCTGGTCTTGATGCAACGAAAAAATGCATATATTTTCAAATTACCTTCACATTTTCCGTATTTAGAGTGTTCGATCATGCATATCAGTTTTTATATTAAAAAAAAAAAAACAGATTGAATGCGCGCCGCACTTTTTTCTTGGTGGCTTCTTCAGAATATTTTCGTTTTTGTTCCTCAAGACAATCGAAGTCATATCCTAAAACAATTGGAATTTCCGAATGGAAGTTTTTATTTCTGTCTTAGGAACTAAATTGTTGGTTTTTTGTTCATCTCTTAAAACCATCAAAATTTATCGCTTGAATAATGTTTGAGAGTGAGAATGTAGATCGCTTGAGCAGAGCCTAAAAGTGAGAAGGAGAGAGAGACACGCTCAGAGATTGACGAAGCCCAAACGAACTTGTGACCTTCACGCAATTGAAATGAACATGGTTTTCTAACCTACTTGTTTATTTATATCGTTTTCGATGACTATCTCGCGTATAATCGCAAGTGATGTTGATTTGCTGAGTGAATAGTAGGAGCGACCGCAACAAATAAAATAAATCACTTGTGCCTTTAAGGTGTAATTAGCATAAAACCGTTACACGAATTCGACTGAATGCCATTATGAAGAACACACACACACACACACAACACATTCAAATGAATCGATCAAGCGAATGAACGAGCAAGATAGCAACAGCCAAGAGAAAAAAACTTTGAGAAATGAGAAAAAGAGAGAAGAAATATCCAGTGTGAATCCAAGAAAAAAAAGACATTGTCACTGTTTTGTGGCGCGATCTCTGCAAACAAAACACAACGGCACACACACCGGTGTGGCTAAGCATTGAAATTGAACGCGAAAACAGCCAGCGGCGTAATTGAAGCACTAATGGTGTGTGTGTAAGTGTTGGCTGTTGTTGTTAGTTTTTTTTCCATTCGTCTCTTTCTTAATCTCACTGAGTTTTGAGTTCGGTTGCGTCAGAACCTAATTATCGTACACAATGTTTGTTCAAAAATGCATGAAAATGGGAAACATGTGACACACTGAGCGAATGAGAGAGATCAAGACAATTGACAAATCCAAAGTTCACCGATTCCATTTTCAATGCAGTTCAGTTCAATGTTTGTTGTGCAGCAACAAACATACGTCAACTGTCTCCCAAAGTAAAATCCAAACCGAATTGTGTTCGCTTCACCAATATTCCCCAGCAAATTGCATTTGCGGTTACGGTCTGAAGAGGAATTTCCTTTATCAATGCATTAATCAAGCGCATTAAGAAATGTGTTGTTATTTTCATGAAGCGCATCGTTTGTTGTTGTTTCTCTGTCGAGTGTCATCATCGCCATCGTTTGGTAATTGAAAATCAATTTGAACGCTTTTTTTTAATGAAAAACAAAAGAGAACGAACGAAAAAATTAAATCGCAAAATGTCGCCCCGATGTGACAAGTCAAGGTGGATTCGAAATCAATGTTTTGTAACAAGACACTAAACAAAATACGACTTTTGCTGTGTAGAGCAGACACCTTTTCGTATCGTGTTCGATGCATTTTTTTTTCTTTAAATGTTCTAGTCACAATGCGCATAAAAAAAAATCCCAAGAAAATCGAGAAGAAGAAGAAGAAGACAAAAAACCGGGAATCTCAATTGATTTTCATACTAAGAGTTATTGTGCCTTTTTGTGTGCTGTATGTACTTCCAAATCATTGTTTTATTTTTCGACACACCGCACATAAATCACTCGATGTTGAATTTTCCGCGCCAATGTTGACTTTTTGCATTCGAATGTGTGTTCTTCTCTTGCGCTCACGCGCGAGATGTGTCTTTGTTTTTGAATGTCGCCTACAATGTGCGATTTCTTGTTTACAATCTGTTCATCCTTTCGCAATGCAGAAAAAAAACCTTCGAAAGTACACCAAATTCGTGCATATCCACCAGTCAAATTGTGCACTGACAACACAAGAGCGTGTGCTCAAGCTTTCGCGCATGAGTTATGATAAAGAATTGCAAATGCGATGTGTGTAATTGAGTAGGAGTCAAGTAAATAAATTGCAATGGCAAATGATATTTTTCATTCCATTGGCGATGATGGTGAATGTGCTTGTTAAGACAAACTGTCTGTTTAATTTCAAACATACGCATTTTATGTTAAACATCTTGACTAACTGCTTGTTTCTTTTTTTTTCATTTCAGAGCATCTAACAGTGCAAGCACAGTCTAGGCGACCGTCAACAATAGCACGATCGTTGGGTGTGAATCCAAAAGGGTCAGCGTCATCAGACGCCTTTCAGTGTCCCGAAGAGTTCGGCTATTATCCGCATCCGTCCGATTGCTCACAGTATTATGTGTGCGTGTTTGGCGGAGCGTTGTTAGAGAGCTGCACGGGTGGATTGATGTATAGTCATGAGTTGCAAACGTGCGATTGGCCACGGAACGTGGGTTGTGAAGCGTCCGATGAGAATGTATCGTCAAATGGCTCGGGACGAGAATTGAATGGGCGACAACAACAGCAGCAACAGCAACAACAGCATGACGCTTATCAAGTAGTGCCAAATAAATTCCGATTTTCGTCGGTATCGTCGACACCGCAAACCGATCGATATCCGGATTCAATACCAGTACGCCATTCATCTGTGTCACCGGTTACTCAACAAACTTTAGCACCTCTATCGAATACGCTACCACCACAGCCGTTCGTGCAACCAAATCCAGTGATCACATCACGAGGTCAACCAAAACCATTGGACAATCTCGATATCGCCAAGGTAAGCGTGTCGATTCTTATTTTTTCGAAAAGGATGCGTGATTGATTTATGGCATCGCATTTACTTGCAGTTGTACGAAGCGCATGACACATTGCCACCGATCGAGGAAGAAGAGTCGGATCGCCAGCAGAGAGTGTATCGTGGACAACCGAGCACCGTTGGCCAGGTACAACGTGATCGCGACGGCTTAATCACGCAACATGTCAATGCATTGCCGAGCCACGGTAAAGTCGGTTCATTTTCATTCGGTTCGCAAATCAATCAACACAGGTAAGCCAGTAAAAAATATTGCCAGATTTTTGTGTTCCGTGCATACATGCACGCTACCGCCCTTCTCTCGATTACATTCATACGATTATTATCTTTCTCTCGTACAAAACGAATGAGAAAAAATAAATTAAGAAAGAAAAAAAAAGCAAATACAAAATTCATTAAATTCCATGAGATCCACATTACATATTGACAAAAATCTACTTCTTTTTTCAATTAAAAAAAACACACACACACACAACAAACAACAATAACTTACATTGCTTGCGTAGTGACATACCGGACGTGGTTTCTATTGACATAACTGACAACAAAATTGAAACACAAACTGCAAAGCACTTAGACCGTAAAAAACGTGACGTTGACGAAAGCGAAGACATAGCAACGACTGAAACGCGACGACGCGCCGACAACGGCAACAACAACGACGACTACGTCGACGGCGACGTTGACGATGATCACACATCATCGAATGGTAATGAATCACACGACGATGAACATGATGAAACTGCAACAACACCGATTGAGACAGGCAAACGAACAGTGCGCCAATTGAGGCCACCGCCACCAATTGGACCTTGGCAATTTTCTGTCGATAATTTTAATTTGCCAAACGAACCACGATTGCATTCTACCTCAAGAGCTCATCCACAAGCTGGTCACTTCCAAAGAGACACGGAACTCAGTAGTGTAAATTACAATACATTTTTAACGCCGCCAGGCAGTGCACGATCCAATGACTTTTACAAAAATGAAAATCCATACTATCAGTTGCCATCGTTCAAGCAAACCGAATACAATCCATACGGCAATCCGTATGGAAACTTTAAAAATTCCGCACCAAATGCAGTCACCGAATTCAATTCACCAAAACCATACACCATTCACACGACATTCGATGTTGGTGATGCACAGCAAACCCATTTTAAGCCATCAAAACTTGTGTCACAAGCACCTTTCTATCCACTTGTTCCGAATGGCGGTGGCGCACCGAAACCGGTACAAAAAGGCATACCAAATTCGGCAATTTCAAGTTCAGCAACCGGTGATCCTGTTGACAGTCTACCGGAAAACTTTTCCTACTATCACATGGCAAATGGTGTACAAATTAAACAGGAATTCAATCGTCATCCATCGCAATCGAATCAACAGAATCTGAAAATTCAACAAGTCCGACAACCACAAGCTCCACTCTACTATTTAGACAAACCGGCGAAAATTTTAAGTGCTTCAACGCCAAAAACACATTATGTGCATATTAGCACTGTTGGTGGATTTCTCAACAATAATCCGACTGCATTCGCAACCATCAATCACAATAAGAAACCGAAATTACGGCCAAACACCGTCGACAAATACAATGACTACACACATCGACCCGTTTACCGCGAACCAGCCGCTGTGCATGAGAACAATCAAAACAATAACATTTACGGTGGCAATGCTTATAATGTACAGGAAAATACGGACGTTTCAACATACTACAATCCATTGGTTTCACAAAGACCGAACATTGTAACACCCGTGGCGGTATCCACGGTGAAACCAGTGTTTAATAATGAATTGCCATTTTCGAATTTCGAACAAAAATCACAAAAACCACTTTACTCGTTTGAAGTGACAACGGACGAACTCAAGCCAACGGAAAAGAATAACGGTTTTTATATTACACAAACGTTGAAAGATGCAAATGTTGAGAAGTTCACGCGGCCATCGATTAAGCTGCAATCGCAAGATCAAAAGAATTATGAGCCACCAAAGAGCTATGAGGTGATTAAAAACTATGATGCACCAAAGAATTACGATGATCCAGTTATAATTGGAGGTGCAAAGAAGCGGCCACCGATTGTGGGCCCACAAGTTGGAGTTAATTTTGATTTCAATAAATTTGTGTATAACATTCGTGAATCGCAGCATTTGCCCAAGCCAACACCAAAATACAATGCAATCGCTCGGCCAATTGAACCCGATACCGTTTTGATTAGACCGCAAAATAAACCAGTGCCTAAAAAGATTCAAACGACTACTGCCATTCCAGACGATTATTACTACGATGTGGACGAAGAACCATTGACGACCACAGCCAAGAAAACAGTGCCACCAACTACAACCCTTAAACATACTAAAGAGCCAGCAATTACAACACATAAACATACGACATCAACTCTAGCTGAGTACACAACCAAACCAGTGAAAACGAACTATATCAATGGTTTCTCGTCACCGCACAGCATTAGCACACCGCAAACATTTGAAACGTCATTCAAAGGAAAAGATCCAAAGGTTGAAGAGGATTATTACGAGTACGAAGATGAAGATTATAGCGGTGACATAAAATTACCACCGCAAAATGTGTCAAAGTTCATGCCGATGTCAGAAACGGCAGCACCACGCCCATACTCAACCACCGTAAAATCGCTAACAATTTTAACACAAAGACCACTAACAACGCCACCGCCAACAATAACAACAACAACAACGAAAAAGCACAGCACAACAACCTTCGATCGATCGCATTATACAAAGAGCAGCACCGAAACAACATCACCAATTCCAGCGATCATCACATTCCCAGAAGATGTTTTCCAAGGTGTACGACACAACGAACATCGTACCGATATTCCGCGCTATTTAAATCAATCCACATTGAGGCCGTACACGTTGCGTACACGCAATAAACCAACCAATCTATCTGGACCGGTGAAAACATCAAAAGCACCAAAAACACGCATTAAAACGACTATCAAAACGACCTCATCCAGCAAATTGACAACACTCACAAGTGAACCGACAACAACGACAACGCTGACAACCAGCACGCCCAAGACAAAGACATTCACTATTCGAGCCAAACATAACAATTACAATACGGGCAAAGGACAACAACAACAACACCAATCGCAATCACAATCACAATCGCAATCGACTAATTCAAATCGCTGGAAACAAGAAAATAAAGCGCAAAAAGCACAACGCACAAATGCACTGAAAAAGAACTTATGGGAACTTGACGAACGCCTACCAAACAGGTATCATCTTTGTTAAGCGCAAAACAAAAAACACACATCAAACAAACAAACAAAAAATCTAATTAAGCGTTCATTACCAACCCATATTCCATCATAAAACATCATCCATACATAAAAACACCTCTTACGTAACACTCAATATCCAATCCATGCCATACCATTTTCATTACCATTGCGACTAACACAATACACCGACTACACACAGGGACTTTTTCTTACATGACATTCAATAGAACACGAATTTTTTTTTTTCACTTTTTGTTTGAAAACGAAAAATTCACTTGAAAAAAAAAACATATATCCAAACTCATGCTTCTTCATTTCCATTCAGTCTTTTCGTAAATTTTGTTTTGTTCTTGTTGTTGATCTGTTTGTTTGGTTCTTTCTTTTTGATACTCACTTTCGTTTCTCCATGTGTTCCGACAGAGTTGAATCGTCTTCGCAATTACCATCGGCCCCAGAAAGTAATCGAAACTATTACAATGCAACAAGCAATCAAGAGTACAATAACCCAACGCAATACAATTCGTATTTCTCCGTGTATGATGATGAGGCTGAAGACACTGGCGATCTTTACAGAGACGGTAAGTGGTTCGATGAACTCCAACACTCGACTTTTTTTCTTTCTTCTTTTTTCGAACTTGCACTTTGATTTTCATCGGCTAATTTTTTTTTCTCTCTATCTCTCTCACTCTTTTTACTCTCTCGCTCTACCGCTTGTTTGCTAATAAATTCTCTCTCTCTTTCGCTCTACCAATCGGTTTTTTCGGCATGTTTTTTTTGCGTATGAAATTCAGATTACCCAGCACAATACAATAATAACCGGAATCCATCGCAACCGAAATACGTGCAAACGACCTATCGGCCAAGCACAACTCTGACCACTCAAACGCAATCAACATCGACTAAGAGTATTCCACCGCCGCACCAGCCACAGCAAACATACATTTCCAATTCGAAGCCCAATTATGACCAAGCACCAGCACATGAAGCATATAATCCAGAATACGATGAAGCACTTGTGGCACAGGTATTTGCTTTCATCTTTTTTTTTTTTTTGGAAAACCCCAAATAACTTTTTTAAGCAAATATTTGCGTTTTAATTGGCAAAAAAAATACAAAGAATAAAAAGAATGCGAAGAATTTATCAGTTGGCCGGAAAAAACACACTTAATTTTTGAACATAAAATATCGACTTATCTCCGATTTCATTTCAATTGACTTTTTCTCTTTTCTCCCGATTTTCACTCTTTGAACACTCGCAGCTTGAAGCAGATAATGAATATGATCAACCCACGAAGACACAAGTTCGGTAAGTTATGTCACATTTCTCTGTCATTCCATTCCAATTAATATCGACTAAAATGTATTTTGCTCATAAACATTTCGTATCCTTCTGATATGGAATGGTTTTTCATTTGTTTTTTGTTATGCGATATGAGCATTAAATGTCTTTTTTTTATCATTGTAATGTGTATTAATACATTTTGCCGCTTTACAAAGCCGGCAAAAAAAAAACCAAAACCAATATTGTTTTAAAACCGTTGAGATTAATTATGTTATTTGTTTGTGATTAATCCCGATATTAATCATGTTGATAGTTATATATATTTTATACGTAAATCTGGTTCAATAGAAGTCATTCACACATCGAACTTTAGAGAATTGCAGAGTAGAGATGGTTTTTTTTTATTTGCAAAACAAAAAAAAAAACCAAATGCGAAATTGTATACGTTTCGTAAATCGTTTTTGTTTTTTGGTAAATGCGTAAATATTAGCAATCCATTTTAAAGCGTCATCAATGGCACACAAACACTCTTTCGCAACGAGAATCATTTTGTTGAATTTATTTAGTTAATTTACTTAGATTATTTCGGAAATATTTTTTTTTCGTTTTATAAAAATTCATTTGGGTCTTCGTTGACTCGAACAGAAGAAGAAAAAAAAAACTTTAAGAGAACATATTCACTAATCCAAAGTCCACACTGAATCCATGACCATATGTAGGGATGAGCAAATCGATCAGAATGAATTCGAATTAGATATTATAACCGATCGGTATATATTGTCATCGACGATACGTGCACCGATTCGGCCACCATTGATAACTGTCCCCGAAGCGTTCACCTCGCGGAATCAATTCCCTGAGCCAAAAACAACTGTTCCACCGGCGATCATCGAAAAAACCACCATCGAACCGCTTACCGAAACATTCTCCGGAATCGATCACAATGAGCCGGAATTTGAAACAACAACACTGGTCTCACAAACACAACCTTCAACAAAATCCGAAGCGGAAAGGTAGAAATTAGTTAAACAAACCAAACCAAACAGAAAAAAAACAAACAACCCATACACAATTCACACGCAAGCTGATTATTTGCAACAGCTAAACCATCTATAAATCATTCAAATTCCATACATACTCAGTCACATTTTCGTTCTATTTGCTCCCATTTTCTGGTACACTGTGAATTGAAACAATATTCAAGACAAAAACAACAACCGCTCATTGTCATCATTGCATTTCGGGTCGAAAATCGCATCGAATTTGACCACCATCGCGCACCTTCCAAAATGATCGATTGCAATTATACATTTAAAAAACAAAACGCTTTCCCTTTGATGGCAACACATTTGTCACATAAGTAATAGTTTTGAGTGGAATGTGATTGCAATTGTTTCATTTCCGTTTCTCTAATTTCTCTAAGGCTGACTTTTTTACCTTCAAGCTTTTTTCATCGCTTTATTTTCGCTTTCATTTATAATTGCCAAAAACATTTGTTGTACTAATTTTTTTTTCTCTGCATTTGCTGGGCAGTGAGATGATTTATTTTTTTCTCATTCATTCGTTTGTGATTTTATTTTTATATTATTCAATAACAATGGATGGACTATTTATTTACGCATGTGATTTTTATTTGCCATTTGCTGCGTTTTGCTTTCAATAAATCGATTGTTCGTATTTCATTTTGTTGTGTCAGAAGAACAACGATTTCGACGACATATACCATGCTAGTCACTATTCAATAAAAAAAAATCATTCTTTAAGAAAATTTTCAAACATCTTGGTATTTGGTTTGGATCATCCGGGCTCAGTTGAAACAAATTTTTAGCGTAGAATAAGTTTAATTCATTTTATTTTCCTTCTAAATATTTTTACTGGCATGGTACTGAATATTTCTTTAGAATCATCGTTTAATCCATTGTAATGAACAAAACAAAAAACGTACCAACACATATACACCGGAATAAACGATGAAAATGTACGGTAACAATTTGCTATCACAATTACGTACGAAAGAAAGAAAAGGCAACGTGAAATGAAACGTCGTTGAAAAACGAACAAACTGTGTAAAGAAATGTAGCTGTGTAGGGAATGAAAAGAGTCATTGAATCGTTTGTTGCGCCGCTGTGATTGTATCGATCCAAAATGAGTGGCGATCATTTCTTCACAATAATTTTTGGGGCTTTGTCATTGACATTCACACACACATAATCATCATCAATTCATGTCATTTTTCATATCCACATGAATTTACACCCAAAAAAAAACCAAAACCGGAAAGAAAATAAGTGAACAATATTCGGGCTTTATTGCAGGCTGCTTGAAAATAGGTTTTATTAGTGGCGAATATATTTTTTTTTTTGTTTCGAAAAGATTTTTTTTTCGTCGTTTATTTGAAACTAAAATATGAAACTTTTTTTTCCACATTTCCAAAAATTAAAAAAAGCAAAAATACGCTCACTCACACATGAACCAAATTTGAAAATTCGATGTACGGTTTACTAGAATTGTATGTTTTTATATTACCCCATTTTCAAACAGATCAAGTGATGTCACCAAAAATCGGACGTCGTCATCCGAATCAATAAAATTTACATTAGGAACACGCGCGGGTTATCCCTTCTCAAATACTCAATCACAAAACCACCACCAATACAACCAACAACAACAATACAATCACCAAATACCTCGTTATCCTAGCTCTAGTCCAAATCCAACAATCCTATCCCAAACAAATGCCCCAACCAAACCAAGAAATAACAACTACAATCGTGACGCAAACAAACTAAAATTAGACCCAGACCATTCACAAACGTATACACTAACGACTGGTTTTCGGTACAATAACAATAACAACAATAACTTTGACAAAACTAGCAATGCAAATCGAACGTATAGAATAGAACAACAACACCAAAAACATCAACAACAACAACAACAACAACAACAAAAATCGCATAGCGAACCAATTGACACGACCAAATCATATCGACAACAATCGGTTGCAATCACAAAGCCATCGGTGTCGTCAACCACAGACACTAACTATAACGAACATATTCGTGATGAGTCTGACCAAGAACAACGTAAAAAGTATTTAGATTTCATTGTGTCCGATAAACAGCCGCAAAGTTTTCAAGCACCGAGTAAAACGCGTGTCACCAGCACCAAACCATTATCTCCATCCGAAAAAGAATTAGTCAATGCCTTTGTAAATAGCCAATCGTCATTATTCATTCAATCCACTCCAAAGTCTCATGTTATTACCACATTACCAAATAAGCAAACCGAATCGCAGCCAATATCTGCCATTCACATACCATCATCACGTCTACCATCAAACGATACCTATCGTTTTTCCCTTACAACTGGCCTATCAAATGGAAAACGTAATCAAAATCGAAACCCCACCGAAACCGATGATGATCGCGATTCTGAACATTCCACCGATAACTATCAGCATGCAAGTCATGCTGAATCGGAAAATATTCCATTGTACGTGAGAAAACCACAAACAACGAATTCGATTGAATCAACGTTCAATTCCATTCATCCCACCGTCAATTCGATACATCATCATTCAACCAGCAACTCAATCACTCCATTGAAACATGAAATTATCGTTCCTACAACCTATTCGCCGTTGCGAAATTGGAAAATACAGTACTTGAAAAAACCCACTTTGCCTGGATCAGAGGTGTTCAATACAGTCGTCGATACTGTTGCCCCAGATGACATGAAGAAACTTATTTTTGGCCAACCGATCAATCGAACCAAATCAGAACCAAATCCATCGGCTGCACCGTCAATACATAGAGATGTTGTGGCGCCAAAATCGAAGACCGTCTCCAAGTTTTCATTCACTTTCGATGGCGACAAGGATTATGAACGGCCGTCAAAAACACAAAGTCGCCAGCCAACCAAATTTCCATCGCTTGAGTTCCGTGAACGATTGAATCGAACATTCGATACAACAACATCCAAACCACTCATATCACCCTATGCCAGCTTGCAAACCATTTTAGAAGACATCAAACCAACACAGTATCGCCCTTCGCTTGGATCATACAGCATTACCATTGGAAAGAATAACATTCAATCCAACCCAACGCCAAGCACCACCACAACAACAACGACGACGACAAGAGCACCACCAGCACCCACATCAAGCAGCTTCTTCAAAAGCTATTTTATTATTACAGCGCCACCAAAGAATACAACACAAAAGAATTATGTTTCATCAACACAAAGCACACCCGCTTCATACACACCATTCTCATCGTCACCGTCGTCAAGTACAACACCTATCTCAATCACAACAAATTACCCAACAGTTTCATCAACGGAACGACCATTTGAATGGACGCCAATTGCATCGTCTGTTTTCCCAAATCAACTTGTTAATAATATTCAGATTTTACCATCGGATGAACGATTCAGGCCAATGAGACCGTCCATCGGACAAATCGATATTACAACGGAGAAACCAATCATTTCAATCACAACATCCTTCCCACAAAAGTCAAACTATGATAATTATCTACAGCATTCGAGCATTCCAAATTCAGTGGTCAATGAGAATTTCCCACCGTATCAAACAACAACACCGATTTCAATTACAACATCTACGCCACAGTTTTCAGTATTCCCAAACCAAATAGATTCACAAGCGCCGCATGGACTTGCGTCACCATCTGGATTCTCGCCGATTCCATCGTTCCCACAGCAAGGAAGAGACCATTACCGAAAGGTCGTACGAATGCGATCGAAAAAGAAGCTAAACAATTCGGCCGGTGGACTGACGCCGGTCATTTTGAACCCAAATGTTCAGGAATTCACCGAAGATGATCCAGATTTGGATCAAATGAGAAATAACAATTTCATGAAGGCTGTGGAAAATGTGCTGTCCACCGAACAAAAGGTAGAACAATCGACAAAGGGCTATCGAAAACCGAGCAAGAGACCAACGACAAGAATACCAAATATACACGTTTCAGCAAATGAAGGGCTTCGACCGTCAAGCGGAAAGAATGTTCAATTTATGGTAGAAGATGATGGAAAACTCGTGAAATACACCGTGATGAATGACAATGTTGCGCCGACGAAATTCTTCTCCAACTATCGCCACGTGAAAGATGAAGAAGAACAGGAGAGCATAATTCATCATAGTTTGGGTGATTATATCAAAGATAGCCCGAAATATTCAATTGTTAAAGATGACGAAGAGCAAGAATCAAAACAACATGCCACACTCGAGGATTATGTAAAAGATGGAGCAAACCAAGCCGATGACATACCTGGAAGTACGGATGAAATTTTGAGTATAATGACCGATACAGAGGAACCAATACCATCGTCAACTGAATTGCATCCGGATGAACGCGAAAAATTCCGTGCAACCGTTGAAATGCCCGAATTTAATGTACCCACTGAATCGGAGATCAAATCTCGGCTCAAGCAGCTCGAGAGTGAAGCTGAAAAAGATGTCGAATCCGAATATCAGTACGAAACCACAACGAAAGCGGTGGCAACACGCAAATACTCCACCGATTTAGATTTAACAAATGAGACACACGAACGTAATCAAATTGACTATGAACCGCCAACGACACATATCCGTGACTTGACTTATGTACCGTTGACCGTGTTTGACCCAATGACAAGTACAACCATTCGAACAAATAACGATGGTATAACGACCTCGACACAAACGCGTTTGACAACTAGCACCACACAAAAATCCTATAGTTCAACAAATTCCGTACAAACGCTCCCGTCGCGCGCATCACGAGTCAATCCAGCGATCAAAACAACGATTGCGGGCACACCAACACGCCGAATGAATCCGCACACCACACCGGCTATCCGTTTCCATCAACATACCACTCCGATAGTCAAATGTATCGATGCCAAGTGCAACGAAATACCGTCGAGGTACACACACTTTAAGTGAAAAAAACAAAAAGAAAACATTTTACTGAAAATCGCACACAAATTATCCACCATCTACTCAAAATCTGCATTTTAATCTTTCAAAGCGGATTTTGAGAAAATCAAAACAAAATCAATCACTCTCTTGATTTCATTCTCTCATATTTTTTTTTTTACTTTTATAAAATTCGTTTGTTGTGGAAGATCGACCAAGGCTAAAACAATCGTTTCTCTGTTTACTATTTTGTTTATGTGTAACAAGTTAAAATTCTAACCACCCACACATACACACTCTCTGTCTCTCTTCAATTGATCGGCGATTTCTTGCAATCGACCAATTTTCATTTTGAATTTGGATTCATTTTGAATCCATTTCTTGACTCGCATTCTGCACCTGTCCTACGATCTCTTTTTTATTTACATAATTTTCGTGTTCATGGTTATTTTTTGTTGTTGTTTCCTTTTCTATTAAATCGATTAACGCATTTATTTTTCTCTCAGCACCGACACAATTCAAAGCTTTCAATAGGTTGCACTGTTCAGTTTATTTTTTTGTACTAAGTTTCCAAGAGATAAATGTCGCGAAATTACACTTCTTTGTTTCCAAAATAAGTCGACATAAGCAATCCAAAATATTATGTAATGAAAAAATGTAATGAAATGTCAGCAAAACCATTCCGAATGAACTGGTTCCGGGCGATTCGATCTTTGATCGCATGTGCGCGGCTGGAGAAAATCAAACATTTCCCCCTCTCATCACACACTCTTCTCAAAAATGTCTCCTCCTTCTCGATCCTTGTTTTTCATCGCTACTGATCATTTGTACACAAAATACACCTGATTGCATCGCTAAACCGATAAAAAAACAAATCTTAAAATATCTTTGCACCGATTCACTTGTTCTTTGATTCCGAATATAAACATATGCATTGTATATGCAACGTTCACCCATATTTGCAAAATAGATAGTTATCTTTTTTTTGTCAAAATTATTGTGTTACTAATTTTAAGCTTCATCTCATCAACTGATGTATATTTTCGGGCTAATGGGTGTCATTAATTTGTTACTTGTGTAGAATTATGTAGCCTAATTGCTGTAAATACTAACGATTACTTTATCTAATTTTGCTTGCACTTTATTTTTGCTTTACTTGGTGATGGCTAAATTCGTCGATTAAAAAAAAAGAATTTGAAATTGTTTTCTTTGAATTTTCTGTTGAAACCAAATTTTCTCTTTAGTTTATCTGAAACGATATTTTTTTGGTTCGTTTATTAATCGTTTGCCTTGTTGTAAATTGATATATATATATATAGAACAAATAACCGAAATCGCGGTAGCTCACACTACACATCTGGCGGATATGACGATCGCACTCCTTCTGGTCCAACCTCTAATCGCGGCACACATCCACCGTAAGTTTTTTTCGCTCGAAATTTGCAACCCTTTTCACAGAAATGCCATTTCAGAGATGAAATGCTTAAATTTTTTCCCAACTCTGAGTATTTCTTCTCTTTTTTCCACTGAAAAACTACTTTAATTTTCATTTGCAATATTTTAAATAGAGCAATTTTCTTCTCATTCTCTGTCTCTATCACATCACATAGATAGCCAAATTCGAATCTTAAATAACTTATTTCAATACATTTTAATTAAATTTATTTAATTTTTTCACAATTATTTTCGTTCAATTGCTATTAAAATTTGGAAATTGCATTAAACAGTCGTATACGTCCAACATTGAAACCATCTGGATCAATTGTTTCCAAAGCAACTGAATTTGTTGACATTTACCGCAATCCACCAACACGCCCAGAACCATTGTATCCACAACCAATTCCAGATAAAACGGCTGCTAAATGTCGCAAAGATGTTTGCTTGTTGCCCGATTGCTACTGCGGCGGTAGAGACATTCCAGGTAAAATTTTCATTTACAAACATATTAAATATTATGATAAATTTAATTTGACGAAAAAAATAATTTTCTTTTTTTCGAGGAGTCCATTGTTTTTAGAAAAATTTTGTTTCAAGGAACACTTTTCCCAAAAAGAGAATTTCCGCAGATTTTTTTTTTTCAAATCTTGACTTCAAATAATATCCAACACAAAATTAGTTTCAAATTGATTTGAATTGAAAGTTTGAATTGTTTTTGAGAGAACAAAGAGCGATGCGTAATTTCATGAGTCATAAATCATGACCTTCTTTCTCAAATTGATCGAAATTGCGTTCATAAAACAGTAGAAGGAAAGGAAAATGCGTAAAATTATTTTTAAAGAAAAGTAAAACACATTCGTGTTTCATGAATTTTGTAAACACAATTATTAGGAGGAATACCAGCATATCAAACACCGCAAATAGTGCTGTTGACGTTTGATGATGCCGTTAATGATATAAATAAAGAGATTTACGTCGATCTATTCCAACGCGGTCGCACCAATCCGAATGGGTGTCCAATAACGGCGACGTTTTACGTGTCGCACGAATGGACCGATTATTCTCAAGTGCAAAATTTGTATGCTGATGGTCACGAAATGGCATCGCATACCGTGTCGTAAGTAGATTTGTTCCAAAACAACAACAAAACCCAAGGAAAAACCTGATGCGATACTTTGCTCCGTCATCTCTCTTACATACACTCTCTCTCTCTCACTCTGCCTGCCTGTCTCTCCTAGTACAAATGTAACCTCAATTTAATGAAAATCGTTTTTCTGCCAAAAAAAACCAATTAATGGATCATCGTTTCGCAGCTCTTATTAGTCTAGATGTATTCTTCGATGTAAAATGTTTATCATAAGGCTGATTTATATTTATCTCGTGCATATTTATTGTTAATATTTCGGGCGACTGTAACTGAACCGTACATTTTATTTAATTTCATGTGCATTTAACCCATCTTCCTGTACTTCAAAACCAAAAAAAAAAACCAAAAACCCTATCTGACATGAAACCGACACACAATCAATCGAATGCAAATCACACAATCACACAGGCGATATGCCTGTTGAAGATGTCCCACAAATCGTTTTATTGACATTTGACGATTCGGTGAATGATTTGAATAAGCAATTGTATTCGGATCTGTTTGGTAAGGGACGCGTCAATCCAAACGGATGCCCCATTTCAGCCACATTCTACGTTTCACACGAATGGACCGACTACTCACAAGTGCAAAACTTGTACTCCGACGGACACGAAATGGCATCACACACTGTATCGTAAGTTGAAATTGAATGAACACTTCTTTTTTCGGCACGCGCCGACACCGTGACACACACACGCACGCACACGCTTCGACGCCACATACACAATTCTACTGTCAAGACACACATCATTACATATCACACAAATACTCAACACGAAACATTCAACTCAAACTACGCTGATACACTATTCCATTATTTCGACACCTTGCATAACTCTATTATTTTTTTATTTTCACGCCAATTTCTATAACCCTCTTTACATTAATCAACAAAACACAAACACACACACACATTCCACACGAATTTCCACACTGCACTAACAAATTACACTCAATGAGTATCGCTTCACTGAAACACATGCTTTCCTTTCTTCAAATGCCAACAAAAGTGAATGATTTATTAATCGATCGATGTGTGTTTTTTTCTTCAATTTTTTCGTGGAAATAAAGGCATAGCTTCGGAGAGCAGTTCTCGCAAAAGAAATGGACAAGAGAAGTGGCTGGTCAACGTGAAATTTTGGCCGCTTACGGTGGCGTTAAATTAAACGATGTTAGAGGCATGCGAGCACCATTCTTATCGATCGGTGGAAATAAAATGTTCAAAATGCTGTACGACTCGAACTTCACCTATGACTCATCGATGCCGGTCTATGAAAATCGACCACCTAGCTGGCCATACACATTGGATTATAAGATTTTCCACGATTGCATGATTCCACCGTAAGTTATTTTCACTGAAAAACTTTTTTTTTCTCCATAGGCAATATTTTAAATGATACATTTCCTTCGCATTTTCTGTCTCTTTTAGTTGTCCCACCAAGAGTTATCCAGGTAAGTGCAGAATGATTTTAACTAATTGCTCTATGAATAATGATAGAAAAAGAAATTGCTGAATCATGACAAAACGCTCATAGTTCGCGTAGCAGCTTGTAAATTAGATTCAAAATGAAATAACATGCAAATTGCTCTGTTTACAGGTGTCTGGCAAGTGCCGATGGTGATGTGGCAAGATTTGAACGGTGGTCGTTGCTCAATGGGAGACGCCTGCTCGAATCCACCAGACTCCGATGGAGTTGTTAAAATGATTATGAAGAATTTTGAACGACATTACACAACCAACAGGTATGTGTTTGATTGGAAATACTCCAAAATCGAGTTTTCGAATGATTTTATATCCCCTTTTCAATTTCATTACAGAGCTCCATTCGGTCTCTTCTACCATGCCGCCTGGTTCACACAACCGCATCACAAAGAAGGATTCATCAAATTCTTGGACACAATAAATGCGATGAATGACGTTTGGATTGTAACCAATTGGCAGGCATTGCAATGGGTGCGCGATCCAACGCCACTCTCACGCATGAACTCCTTTCAACCATTCCAGTGTAACTATCAGGATCGACCAAAACGCTGTAACAATCCAAAAGTGTGTAATTTGTGGCATAAGTCTGGCGTGCGATACATGCGAACGTGTCAACCGTGCCCAGAGATCTATCCATGGACGGGCAAAAGTGGCATTCGATCATCACGCGTTGACAATGACATCGACGAATAGACACCGTCCATTTTCATTTAGACTGCCGTACACATTAATTTAAATTATTTTTTAATTGAATTCAAGATCTTTGTTGAGTTCGGAGTTCGAATAGCCACAAAAATACACACGCAGAGAGACAACAAAGTCCCATAGATCATTGTCATTCGCATTAGAATTTATGTAGTGGAGGCGATGAGAAATTTTAATTTTTTGAAGTAAATATTGGAACAGTAAGGAACAAGCAAAAAAATAAAAACAGAAACGACACACAAATCGAATACTCAAATATTTTAGCGCACAAAATTTTTATTTATTTTCGTCGAAATCAAAGGAATCATAGAAAAAAAATGAGTCGCATGAGAATTTTACGGTGAAAGAGGACCGGATTTTTTTTTTCGAAGTGAAAAGCAAAAAAGGAAAAAAAAACAAAAAACGAATGAAAAAAAATGCATAAGAAATAAGTTGAGTAATTAATTTATTTGATAGATATGTGATATTATGTACTTCTTCAAAACTACCAGCCTTTCTCACGGTTAGAAAGCACCTCCCTACATTGCCCCACATTCCAACACATTCCGTTCAATTTATTCAACACCATTCCAGTTTTTTTCTCCTCTTTATATTATTTTTTTTTGTTTTTTTTTTGCGCAAATTTCTAGATTTTCAAACAAAAAAGTAAACGGTTTTTATAAGTTCTTCCTTTTTTCGTTCTCTTTTGTCCTTTTTTTGAATTTGAATTATTGTGACATATAAATAGCATAGAAAAACTTTCGTACAGCAATAGCTGCAAAGCTAGAATCAAGGGAAACAAGAATAATTCCAGTTCCCAAATTGACGCAGACCATCAAAACCAGAGACGTCATTTTGATTGTGTGCGTTGATTCGAGGCGAACCATGTTATATTTTATTGCAAAGTCTTTGAATCAGATGATCATGAAACCACTCGAAACAAAACTAATAGTTCTACATTTCATGTAGCGTTAAAGACAATCTGGAGCAACCAATCAATCCACATGCAGTGCAATAAAATTCGTTGATTTTTTTTTGTTTTGTTGATGTGGCACAAACAAAAGGCAACAATGATATTAATCTTGCTTACCAATAGAAAATAAACAAGTTAGAAAATAGATGGACGAAATGGAAAACAGAATCAATTTAGAATTATTATTTTTCTCGAATGACACGACACAAGATGGAGCAAACATGAAAGTGAGTGCAGTAGAACCAATGCAGAAAAGAGAGAAAAAAGGAAAATGTGTCGGAATGCAAAATTCTTCTAGTTATTAACGATGTCAGGAACATCACAACGAATTGAGAGAAACAAAAAAAAAAACAAACGAGTAATAAGTCTTTTCATACGTCTTTTAGCTGCTGTAAGGTTTTCAAAAGCTTACTCAAAGGACAAGGTTTCGCACATTTGCAAACGCATTCGGTTTTTAGATTTGCAAGAGTCTAGTTTTGGAGATGTTATGTGTTGGGTTCGTCCACCAACCGCGATGATTTTCAGCATTTTCGTCCTATTGGAAATGATTGAACAATCAAGAAAATCCACTTAGTGGCAGACAACACATACACCGACGGAAGAAAATGAAATTGACTTAGGATTTTTGCCAATGAAAGTCTGAACTTAGTTGAATGGCAAATAAAAAAGTGAGGAAGGAAAGAAGAAGAAGAAGAACGCAATTATTCGCAAGAAAATGGTTTCTCTCTCTCTCTCTCTCTCCCCCTCGATAGCATGAAACCTTGTTGTTGTAGCGAACGCAAATTTAAGGAAAAGATAAATCGAAATCAGATTTCTTTAACATTTATACGAACTAGTGACATTAATTTAATTTCCATTTTTGACTTTGAAAAATTTCTTTGACTTAATTTAATTGAATACCGCTTAATCGAATCGAGTTTTTTTTTGGCTCCTTTCTTCACAAGAAAAGAGCCACGAAAGAAAGAGAAACAATTCCACACTTTTTTCCAATGTTAAGAAAATTATTCGATGGATAGTGACAGAAAATCATTTAATTAAGCTGCATGTTCTATGTTTATTTCTTCTTTTTTTTTCTGAGTTGTGCGTGCGTCTGGTTTGGAAGAATGAGTGTGAGCAACAATATACCTATTACTTATTTAGATTTAAGCCAATTGCAAATTTTAGCTGGTAATTTTAATCGTTTTCACTTTTCATTTAAGCGAAATCTGTCATTAAGCTAAAATCTTCGAAGGAATAGAAAGCAACAACAACAACATGTAATGTTTAAGTTTGTCAATAAATGTAATTTTATAAAAAAAAAAATCATGGCATTTTTTCTGTTCGATCGCATTAATCTCTAAGAAATCGATAAAATACTGTTTGATATTGAATTGTTGGTGCCCGAAAATGTGTTATGCTTTGCGGCGTAGAAGAAGTAGGTAAATGATGAAATTCATAACATTATTACACGATTGAAATTGAAATACCAAGCTGTGCCCTATTTTCTGTCGTCTCTCACACTGCGTTTTGATTGTTTCTCGCGTCTGACATTTATGAATTATTCCTGACTCAATTCGATGGAAGTGCGCAAGAAGTGTTCATTCAATTTTCTTATGGAATTTCAAATGATGGTATATAAAGGCAATCATCGGCGATATCATAATTCATTTCGTGCAGTCGACGCGTCTATGATGCACGTTCGAAACAAGGTGTTCATTTTAATCGCAGCTTTTGCAGGGTTCAGTCTCACTGGAGTATCGACATCATTTCATTATGGCAACGATTTTATCGTCACTTCGAATCGAGACGATGGAGCCATTCCAGACGATTACTTGAGCAACGATACATTGAGAGTGGCAAAACGATTTTATCGCGATTATTCGATGAATATGAGTGATGTGATAGTTCGTCGAGTGAAACGTGATGAGGCCACATTTTATGGCCATCCAAAAACGAGAGAAGAACGATGGCATACCAATTTCAATCTCAACAAAACCAATTTTCAAGCACAATCGCTTGTGAACCTACTCGTTAAAGTTATGGATAAGTATTTGAATTCCTGTATTCCAATCATTTTATACGATCACCACGTTGAATCGGTCGAAGGGATTCTGCTACAGACATTCTTTAAGGTAAGTTTTATATTTACGGTTTGGCTTTAACGTACGCGTTTGATTTTCGTTTGCGTTTCATTCTTTTCAAACGTTTGGTTAAAATCTTCAAAAGGCTTAAAAAGTGAAGACGTTGTTTTCATTGCCGATTTTTTTTATCTCATCATTTTTGTTGATTGTTAGGCTATTAAAATATCATATTTACATGGGATGATCAACATGAATTACTCTGTGATAAATCAGGATCTGCTTAAGCCAAACGACAAAAGTTGTCGCAGTTACATTGTATTTTTGTCGGATGTGTTGCGGACACGTGAAGTGCTCGGCCCTCAAACAACAAATCGTGTGGTTTTAATACCAAGATCAACGCAATGGAAACTACAAGAATTCTTATCCTCAAAACAAGCCAGTGATCTTGTGAATTTGCTTATCATTGGTGAGTCTTTAACGTCTGATCCGTCAAAAGAAAAACCGTACGTTTTGTACACGCACAAACTGTACACGGATGGTTTGGGCTCAAATTCTGCAAAAGTATTAACATCATGGGTGAAAGGGAAATTATCACGGCCCAACGTGAATTTGTTCCCGAGAAAGTTTACCAACGGATTTTCATCACATCGATTCATGGTGGCTGCCATTGAGCAACCACCATTTGTCCTCAAAGCTCTTTCGACTGATATCACCGGCAATACTCGCATCGATTGGGATGGCTATGAAATTCGATTGTTAAAATTGATGGGTGATCGCCTCAATTTCAGTATTCAAATTATGGAACCGGAAGAAATCAGTGAACTTGGGTGAGGTTTTTGAATTGAAGAAAATTCATTTTGATTTTCATTTTGATTTCAATCATAATTAGCATTAATTGCAATACTTTTTTTTCAACATCATTTTTTCAACCACATAAGCAAATAAACTGTATTATTTGAATTCCAGTCGAACGTATAGTGTGATTGATTTGGTTGAGTCCCATAGTTCTGATATCGGTTTGGCGGGTGCTTTCATGTCGAACGAACGGATGTTACGCATTGAAATGTCGCTACCACATTCAACGGACTGTGCAGCATTCATAACATTAGCATCAAAGGCACTACCCCGTTACCGAGCCATCCTTGGCCCGTTTCAATGGCAAGTGTGGGTTGCAATCATTTTTACCTATATTTTTGCCATTTTTCCACTAGCATTCTCGGATCGACTCACTCTAAGCCATTTGATCGGCAATTGGGGTGAAATTGAAAATATGTTTTGGTATGTGTTTGGCACATTTACAAACAGTTTAACGTTTACTGGTGAGTTTTACATTGATATTGTGTTTTTCAAGATGAAATTTTCATGTAGATATTTTTAAGGTGAATTTTCCTGGTCCAATACAAAAAAAACTAGTACACGAATGTTGATTGGTTAGTGAATGACATTTTTACAATAATTTCATGGTGATTTTCATCGATTTAATTGAATTGCAGGTTGCTATTGGGTTTTCAGTATTATAATAACGGCATGTTATACCGGATCGATCATTGCCTTCGTCACTTTACCCGTGTTCCCCGATTTCATCGATACTCTTGATGATTTGATATATGGATTTTATCGCATCGGGACATTAAGTTGGTTTATTTTTTTAAAAGAAATCATTGTGTTTTATAACGGTTTTTCTATGAAATGTGAATGTAGGCAAAGACGGTTGGCAATACTGGTTTCAAAATTCAACCGATGAAGATGCACGAAAATTGGTAAAAAGTCTGGAATTTGTGCAAGATATCGAAGAAGGTATAGGCAATGTAACAGGAGCATTCTTTTGGGGATATGCCTTCCTTGGATCAAGAGCCCATCTACAGTATATTGTGACAAATAACATATCAATGGAGTAAGAATATTTGGATTTTTAATTCTTTCTTAAATGAAAAAAAAAACGTTTAAAAATAAATTTTTACAGTGAAGTCGGTAAAAAATCCACTTTACACATCGCTGAACAATGTTACTCATCATTCGGTGTGTCCATGATGTTTCCGCACAATTCCGTTTACGCAAAGCTGTTTAATGATATAATTTTGAGCTTTGCGCAAAGTGGCTTAGATTTGAAGCTAGCCAACGATATGGCCTGGGATTTGCAGCACAGTGACGCACAACAATTGATAGAATCAACCAAATCGAAATCTTTTAGCATGGATGCTGTTGTGGAGCGCAAATTGAACTTGGCCGATACAGAGGGAATGTTTTTGTTGATGGCAATTGGATATATTTTGGCTGGAAGTGTGCTGTTTTCAGAGATAGTCGGCGGTTGCGCCAAGTCATGTCGCACCTTTCTCCGTCGAAACTCACAAGTTTCGCAAAGCGATATGAGACGTGGCAGTGAGTTTTCGTTGAGTCGAATCGAAGCCGAAGAACCGAAAATGTTTTCGGAAAAATTGAAGAGGGGAATTCGAAGACGCTTACGATCGAAACCGAAGCCAGTGGAAGAGCCAAAGGATGAAAGTAAACCGAAGGAAATAGTAGAGCCAAATGGTACGGATGGTAAATCTGAGCTAAAGGAACCAGAGCTTAAAGGGTCCATGTCTTTTTGTACCCTGAAACGTATTATGCTGATGCGGAAGAAACGAAAAGAGGAAAAGAAGGCTCAGATAGAGGAGAATAACGTGATTGGTGTGGCGGAAGACGAACCGACCAAAAGCAATTTCGAGAATTATCTGGATTTTGAGCAAGGCCCCATCGGAGGTGAACAAATCACAATTGAACATGAAAAAAGCAATGGCGATTCCGGTGATGGTGCCAGTTTGCTTGGATCATCATCAGTCTACTCAGAATCACATATTATGAAAAAAGAAACCGAAGCCGAAGTGAATCAACTCACGGTTTCGGATCGTGAGAATAATCCTTCGAAGGAGTTTGGCGACATTGTTTAACCAAAAAAGAAACAATCGATGTTAGCTTTTACGTAGTTACGTTTTATTGGATTTTAAATGCATTTTTCAAAATGTTCACAATATTTCCCCGTGACAATGCACGTGTTAAACGGTCAAATGTTATTTACCAATTGTTTTTGTTTTCACATCATTTTTTGTGTGCTACACTCAATACGTTTACTTTACAGATGCGCCTTTATTCAATATAATGAACAAATTTCACTTACTTAAAATCAATACAGGTATATGAATCAACTGAGTGAAAAATGGATCCCAATTCTAGTATATTACAATTTGTAACTAGGAAAAGAAAAACGAATTCAGGCTAAATTCATAATTTAATAAATGTATGCTTAAAAGTTAGAATAGATTCAATAAATGTTTACCATGTAATTTGCAAATTGAGTGTTAACCATATCAACGAAGAAGTAATTAGTCAATTATTTATAATATATCGACATTTGCCAACATTTCAAAATGATAGAATAAGTGAATAGGCGTCCACAGATTGAACAAAATTATTTGCTTGATACATCCTGGATGAATGAAGGTATTTATGCTTTTGTCTCTCACTCAATCGAAATATTTGGGTAATATATGAATGAACGTGTAAACCTTTTTAAATTAAAACCCACAACTTTAGTTCTAAATAATCGAACAATGCGCAATTCCACACCTTATCTTTTTTGTTTGTTCTTTGGCTATTTTCTATTGGCTGCTGTTTATTTTTTTCTCGTTTTTATTTTCTCTTTTCAAGTAAACTCTCTGGCTCTTGCTTCGTTTCTAAGGTCTATTATTGCATGAAAATCTTTCAATATGAAAATATCGTTTGGTGGCTACTATTGTGTGTGTTTTTTTTTATTTTCGTTTAAATTTTCTTCTGGTTCGTATTACTTATGACTTACGTTGGTGTTTTCGGATGGCCAAAAAAAAAATTTACTCTCGGTTATTTTCAATCATTACACTAAATACTCTTTTTGTTTTGTTGTTATTTGTTGTTTAACGATTTTTTGTGTTTGTTTTTGATATTCTCTAAAAAAATGAGAGAAAAGTCTGCGTATCTTTTTCAAAAGGCACATACAAGCAAATGTGTGGCATATTTCGTTTTGTGTTGTTTTGGTTTTTTTTTATGATTTTCGTTTTGTTCACTGTTTTTGATGAGATTTTTTTTTTTGATGAGTTTTCAACTTAAAAGCCATATAAATTGTAATATGTATTTGATGTTTTGTCAAACGTAAGTACTTCGTTTGGACGATGATTTCGAAAATTGAGTTAATTTTTCATGATTTGCTTTACTTGGTTATTGATGGTGGGGAAAATATACGTATTTCAGAGACACTCGATTAATTTTAATTCGTAGATTCAATCGTTTGAAAGAGAATCAAATCAGAGAGTTAATTCATCATGAACCAGTGGTTTATTGAACCACTCTCTCTCTCTGGCTTCAAATATTGATTGGTGATTGAATACAAACAGTTCCGACTGTAATGCGATTGAAACACGCAATTGGCATATTAAGTTAACCGTTTTGGTCATTGGCCAATGGGCAAAGCTGTAGTTTTCCCTGCTTTTTAATATGTCTTCTATTCATTTACACTTCCAGTTCAAAATAGGATACTTCATTTAGAACCAAATGCTCTTTTTTTTTATTTAAATGTAACGTTATTTGGAATTGTTTTGTTCCATGTATTTAAATGTATTATATGCACCGTTATGAATAAAACAGCGAAAAATATGTTTCTTTGCTTTTTTTTATGTAGAAAATGTTTGGTTATGATATATTGATGTAATTGGAGTATTTGTTTTTATTGTATGTGTTCAAACCATCGATTTATGGAGGTTTTCCGTTTAAATGATACAGATTGTTTAAATCCAATTTTTTGCACTTAAAAACGGTGTATTCCCAAAATCAATTTCAATTTATGGGTTCGATGCGACATTCTAACCGCTTGAAAAAAACATAGAGTTTTCTGTAAAAAAAATTTAAATTATAATAAAAACAGAAAATATTCTTAAATAAAGAAAAGACATTACTGACACTGAAAAGAATATATAATTTTTAGACATTCATATTTCGAAGAAAAAAAAAAGGTTAAAAAAGTTGAAATAATAAAACAAAAGAGTGTTTGATTTCTGTATATATATACGATGTGTTTAAAATGTTCTTTATTTTGTAATTTTAGTTTTGTGTACACACGTTTCGGCTTTTTATCGTATCTGAACTGCAAAATTAGTCTAATGTGTCTAATGTTGCCTTGATGCTCTGTCTCTTTGCGTTCAATTCAGATGCATTTATCATTCTTAAGTCAAGCTACAAACAAGGATCATAATTTCTACATACTTATTTCCTTAAGCAAAAAAAACAGAAATCATTCAGACCATTTCTCTGTGTGTGCCGGCACACGCCGACCCAACCAAAGAAAATACCCGATTTAAAAATTGTATTTATCAAATGATTCTTGCACTTCTGAATCTATACGTAAAGGTGTATTCATACAATGCACATACAAGAAGTATGTTGACTTTTGTATGCTAATCAAATTGCTTACGGTCAATTGGATTTGTCCATTCCATTTTCAGTTTTGGCAGTGAATACTGGTTTCATATATATCTTGCAATTTCATCATTGTTTCCTTGCATGCTCCTCTATTTTACAACGTTGATTATATTGTTCCATATATCCTATTCATTTAAATTACGATAAAAATTGAAAGTGTGTACGCGATGCAAAACGTCTGTACAGAATCTGAGGACCTGAATTTTTCCACAAAGGTTTGGGAAAACGAGTTCAAAAGCCAAAAATTTCATTCTTTTGTGCATTCATTTCTCACGTTTGCTTCAAAAAAAATGTATCCAACTTTTTGACATCAGGGTCTCAACTTAGCTACCGCTCGCTTACGTCACAAAGACTTTCCGCTCTCTACCATCCAATGATCTTACTAATAAAATAGCGCGATTTATTTTGTTTACTTTTTGGTGGCTATATCGATTCATTCCGGACGCACTTTTTGCCGACAGAAATGAAATGTTGCTGTTGTTTGTCTTCTTCTTTGATTTAGTTGTGATTAAATTGTAAAATTACGTGCCAAAATATTTTGCTACTTAAACTTAATGGCCGAGCGAAAAGCAACCAACGAACATAATTCTTTCGATGAAAAATGCTCGCTCTGCTCGGTTTTATGCACAGAAAAGTTCGTTTAGTTTTTAACTAAACACATAAAAAGCTTATGCTTATCTCGATTGATTTTTACATAAAAATTTTAACTCATAATTTTTTGTTTCATTCAAATATAAACTAAGAAAAAGCATTTGTGATTCAAAATGAAACGATTTCGGATGAGGTGTGTTAAACTAAAATTCGATTCTCTTGTTTAGTTGTGAGATCAAACAGAAGAAGAAAGGAATTAGTTGAGTTGAGAATAAGATTTTGGACAAACGAAGGTAAATGTTTTTTGTCTTTCATGCGAATTTTTCATTCATCTCCAAATTCGCTAGGGTCGAACGTTCGCAAAGTATATTTGCTATAATTACACGCACGTTATGCTTCTTATTTCAATAAAAATCCCACTTAGACACCTAAAACGTGTTCGGTAACAATATATTGTTTATCTGCTAAATCTAATTGCTGAACCGTTCATTTTGCTTCTCTTCAAATGAATAATTGGATAGAGACTGTTTAAATATTTGTTTTGTCTGTGTTTGAATCGTAACAACTACGATTAAGATGCTTTTCTTATGTGCTAAATATTCGATTCGATTTGATTGTAAAAATCGTTCTTATACTTTAGTATCGGTCGAATATGTGGTCGATTTCAGACGAATTGAATATACAATGTTCTACATAAATCTCTATCTTTTTTGTTATGTTTTATTCGTGAAGGTGCATGTATATATATATTAGTGCATGTGTATAACTTATATCTAAATGCAATTTTTTCCCTCTCTGTTATAGACAAATAGAACATTGAACGATGAAAACGAAAAGAAGGAAAGAAATAAATAAAATATTTAAATATGTCTGTGTAGCATAGATAAAATTATCGATTGAGGGATCGGATGTATATGTGAATGAGGTGAGAAAAAATGTTTCGTCGTTTTCAGTCGCCTTTAACTGATCAGGCATTCATCAGGTAGTGTGAATGCGTGCAAACTGTTTGATTTTTATTTAAGATGCAACCGGTGTCTCTTTCTGTTGATTTGGCTGCTGAGTAGATGAGATGGCATTCGGCGGCGTTATCGATGGTGGCGGAAGCGGTTTTGATAGCACAAATTTGTCGTAGATGTCCATCAATTCTTTGAGTCGATACTCTTCTAAGCACACAAATCCTTGTAAATTCGCCGCTTGCTTGCGAGCACAACTTAAACAGTGGACGACGTGACGCTTCTCTTGCTCACGAATGAAGAGAATGTTAAAGACTTCAACCTGCAAGGTGAAAGAAGATGTGATTAAATAAATGGAATAGACTGTTTTCATGAGATTGCTGACTACTATCAATGTGGCTGTTGTTCACTTTTTTTTTTCTTTTATGTTTCTTTCTTTATGAAAATTTTGAGTTTGAAATTGAATCAAAATTGAAAAAACTCACAGATCGAAAATGAATTGAAACTAAAACCTAAATGAACGCTGATCAAAGATATGAATAAAAAAAACTTACTTCACACTGTCCGCAGTAATGCGATGCTTCATTTTTGCCGCGACCATGGAAACGGATCTCGACTCCTTTTGCTTTGACATACTCCACTGTTGCCATTACAAATCTCAGAGTTTGCATCAAACATGTTCTGTAAATGAAATCGAAATGATAAGTAATTTGAATTGGGACCTTTTGACTGAAATCAAAGTGCAATAGAGTGTACGTAAATTTCCGAAAAATCATATTCTTGAGACTGATTTTAAAAAGTATGGAAAAAAAAGTAAAAAGATGTCGATTTGTTTGACCAGACAGGTGTTATATTCCGAATGAAATGTCAAAATATAACGTTTAAAAGTCGAAATTTGATCTGGCATCTTGGTTAGTAGTCCGAAATGAGGTAAAATCGAGATTTTTCATTAGCGGACCGTGGAGTGAAATCAATGCCATGAACGTTGCAAGCAAAAAGTTGAAATGATATCAAAACGACTACTCACCTAATTAAATCAAACAGCTTTGGGTCGGACACTTTGATGTTTCGAGCTAAATTCCAGCTCAAATGGACCATTGGAACGATGCTTTTGTAGCTCTCAAGCTTGTTCCACTCGTATCGTTCGATGCCAAGCTGATACTGTCGTGCTGTTAGTGGTCCAACATTCCATGCGATATTGTTGCACCATCCAACGGCCTGCACCCAATGTACACAGCCGGCATTGACCCAAACTAAATCACCCGGTCGTTGAATGAATCGATAAACGGGGATATTCGCTTTATAGAGATCATCAAGTACGGGCCACCATGAACCGTGCAAGTAGTTCAAGTTGTTCTTCTCACACAACGCTTGAATGCCACCCCAATACGAGTCTGGCACAGCGAACCACTCACAGTCACCGGGCCCGATGTTTATGTTGATCGAACAGAAGTTGTTATTCTCTTGATGGCCTGGTGTTCGCGATCCGGGCACTTTCATGTACAATTGAACGGTATTCATGCCCAAAATCACATGGCCAACATGTGACAACATGTTCGCAGCTGATACAACACGCGCGAATGCCGGCAGCTTTTGTAGCTCTTGCAATTGCGGCCGCCATTTTCGCTCATCTGATAAGTCTACATTTGTACCAAACCTGATCAAATGGATAAAAAATATTGATTAATACATTTCGATGGATCATTTTCGATCGTAAGATCAATTTGAAACAGGGAATAATTTAGAAATTTGTTGAAAGCCCTACTATCAAACTCCATTCAACGAAATAAGAATGGTGTTAGCGAAAAGCTTCATACAGTTTATTCTGGCATTTTAGCCATGCCAGTTCAAATATGAATCATTGAACTAGCTATGAAAAATGCCGTTTTCAAAATACGGAACAATGATGAAAAGTGCATTTACCTCAGCATTTTATTGCCGTTCCTCACTCGCTTCTTTCTGCCATTTGAACTGTTGTTCAATGAGTCTTTGGAGTCTGAGTCGCTGAAATTGTGAATGCCCGACGTTTTGTTGTCATGGTTTTCCTCCTGCAATCAGAGAATTTGTTGCCATTAGTTACACAGAAAACATGTTGTATGCACATTTTAATGGTGAAATGAAATAAATCAGAATAATTAGCTCTACATGGTCCATTTCAGTAGAACGAAAGTTAATTAATTTGTTTTATTCATCATTTGAGTTCGGTTTTTTTTTCTCGTTGAATGTTAAAATAACATTGTAATGTGAACGTACTTTTAAGCTATCCTGGAAGCTGGATGCCTGGTAGTTGGCATATTTAGCGATTGTCGTGTGCGACCGATGTGATATGCAAGCCCACACGCGCTTTCCTTGGGTGTTGTCCCAATTTTCGTCTGGTGATTGATGCACCTGTGTCCTCACTTCGACACTGTGATCTGGATTGGCTTCGACCAACGTCTTTGTTGAGAACAAACCCAAATCTGTTGGACAAATGAATGTGAAATTAATTGATATCCACACAAAAAATGTAAAAAAAAATGATGTGTATGCGCTTCAAGGAAATTCTTTCTCTTCTTTCATTCGTTCAAGTTTGAAAATTCAAGAAGAAATATGAAATGTTGCTAATAGATAGCTCTGATCAATCTATTGAAACAGAATATCAGAGTGCAATTTAGCGATTTTGATCTACCAAAATGAAATTAAACAATCGAATTGAACGGATTTCGATAATCAATTTCACTTTGGATGAATATGTTGAAGTTTTATATCGAATTTGCGCAATAAATTCAAAATTGAAACATCTAAAAGCGAAAATTGCGAAATTCGTTGTGAAAACTTACCCAATTTGAGAACCGTTGCCATTCCTCGGACGACAGCAATTGGATGCTTAAGGCAAAACTCTTGGAGTTGCGGCGAAAAGGCATGTTTCTTGTTATCCAAGTGGACAGAAGGTGTGGGAGGCAATAGTTGTTCGCGCATTAGACGCTGTGGCGGACAATCGGGCGGTGCTGGCGGTGGTGCATCACACGATAGTATCGAGCATGGTGCCGGTGGTTCTTTGCTATCCATTGATCTGTAATCAAATGAGAAATTCATTTTAGACTCTTTGGAAATGAATCAAAAGTTCGAAATTTTTGGATGAGAATAGAATCAGTATGATGTTATACGTTCAACACGAACTGTTCAGGAGAACGAAAGTTTGTAAATTCATCATTTGAAAATAGAAAAAAATTGTAGAAATTTCATCAATAATTCTTACCTAACAGCTTCTTGAAGTTGCTTGGAGCCCATTTGAGTGTTGAAGCTGACCTTTCGATTCGTTTCGTAAATGTTTTCAATCTTCAGAACTGGTTCGTTCTTCAGATCACTCGGTGACCTCCTGCTCGTTGAAGTCGCCTCGCATTTGATCGGCCGCTGACTGTGGAAATTCGTGGTTGAGTCAGCCACAACAGCATTTCGATCATCCTCAACCTCTTGCTTGATATTTGAACCGAATTGCTTTAGCAAATTCTCGGCAAGCATTGTCTTGGAGTCATTTTGCGATAAAATTGCCTGAATGTCATCCGGTTTGGTTTGTTGCATTTGCATTGGCATTCCAACGTTTGCTATTCAATGGGTAAATGAATGAAAAAAATTGTCAGTACATCAAATATCAAACCAAAGTTGGAAAATGTAAAAAAAAAACAAAATAAGGATTTATTTTTTCCCAAAGTATTCAATGGAATTGAAAGAGAAAGACGATTGAAAAAAATTTGAGTAAAAAAGGCATGCGCCGGGTGAAAAAGTGAGGTTAGACCGACTTACCGTTTTGGCTGTTCGGCATGGGTGGTTGGTAGCCTTGCTGCATATTTGGTGATGTGATTTGTTGTTGGCCCATTTGCATTTGCTGTTGCTGCTGGTGCTGTTGTTGTTGTTGCTGCTGTTGTTGTTGTTGCTGTTGTTGTTGTTGCTGTTGCTGCTGAAGGCGGATTTGTTGTTGATGCTGTTGCATCATGCGTAGGTTGTTCATAAGCTGATTGAGCATTTGAAGCTGCTGTGGATTCAGACTGTCCTTATTTTTCTGTAGATGATGCAGCAAAGATAGCTGCTGTTGGTTCAGGTAGAACGGCGGTGGCTGAACTTGATTCGGCATCGGGCGATTCGGCGCATTTTCATCGCCTTTGTATCGCTTTGTTGGGATTCCACTACCCTGTTGATTTGGGTATGGTGGAGGAGCTGCTGCTGCAACCTAAGAAAAATACACATTTTCAGTTAATTTTTTTTTCACAAACTATTCAATGAATAGTATTCATCAAGTTGATTTAATCAATCTCTCTAAAAAAAATCATTCGTTCAAATCGAGAAGAAAAGCGTAAAAAGCGCCCTAAACATCAGAGAAACATTTCAGAAATGCGATTGCAGACGATAAAATTCGATAAAATTGCGACTGAAATACGCATCAAATGAATGATTGAAAAATCCAAGAAAAAGAAAACGTGGGTTAGCATGTGGTCGTCTGGCACATTCACCTTTCCCTAACCTCAAATGAGCGCACAAGGCCAATACGTTTGAAAAAAAAAATTATCACCGAAATCTCAGCGAAATAATGAAATCAATTACCTTTCCATGATGGTTTTCTGCCGAATATGCGGGATTTTCAAAGGAAAATTAACACATAAAAATTGAATTTGCCAAATTAAAACTTGAAGCAAAAAAAAAAACAAATGAAAAAAAAACTGACACAAAAAGTGCCAACAGAATCGAGGAACGAAACGTCTGACTGCCGGTAATGAATAACTGAATATGATGAAAAGTCGCAGACGTACAAATCATCTGCTATTGGGCGAATGAATGCGGTGACTGCGGCACGTTGACGCACGCATCAACGTACATTGAACCAAAGAAGAACGCTCGCAAAAGAAACGATTCGAAAATGTGAAGACTGCACAGAAATGATGCGCGAGAAAGAGACGACTATGCATTTCGCTAGATTTTTCAGCAGTGTCTCAAGACTACGTAATATATTCGGTGTGTCTATGTGTGCGGCGTAAAAAAAATTACGAAAATCGATATTTGTCGCTGACAACAAATGTTTCATTTCGAAATCGCTTGTGACACAATGGATGTTGCATACATTCACGTCGTATTCTGCATGCAATTTGCTTAATTGACTATTTCGTGTTTGATCGTAAAGTTTGATTTCGGAAGCGAGTCAGAGAGATTGATGTTGAGAACTGATTTAGTTCCCCTAACTATTGAATGTCACTCACCTGGTTGTAGTTTTTAGCATAGGCACGTTGTTGATTGCTTTGAGCGGTTTGCTGTTGTCGTGAACTCATTTCGGCAGAGATTGGTAGGTTCCAGGCCTCTTCAATCGAAGGCAACTGCCGACGTTTTGATGTTATACTTGGCATAGGAGCGTGAGCCAATTTGGTTTGAAGGAATTTGACACGTTGGGCCAGGCTTTCGTTCGCTGATGTACCGTCCGAAGCAGCTGTGTCTTTTAAAATATTGGTTAAACTTAAATTATTTGCGGCTGAATTGGTCTTTTCACTTTTATCAACACTTTTCGATGAACCAGTCGATTGCTGAGTTCCCGAACTGGAAGTCGTCGACGAAACCGTTAGGTTTTGGATTTGATCCGATAGCTGCAACGGAAAAATGAAAGAAAATTAGCGATATTATTGAAATTAAAAAGATTTTTCTCGAGAAATAAGCGAAAAATTCGTAAGAATTCCATTTTTCAAAATGGAATCAAGAGATGTAAAATGAAAAATACTTGAACAAAATTGATGTCAGCTTTTGATGGGCACTATTATGATAGTAATTTCAATGTTAAAACGAATGAGGTTGCTTAGATACGTACACTTGAATATCTAGTTGCGTTTAAATAACAAGCGAGTGCGTCACGAGGTTGACTACAACTTTCGTACAGAATTCCCAAGTTAGTCCAAGCGGCACGATGTGTTTTATCTAATTGAACGGCACATATGTACGCTTGAAGTGCATCCATAGGCTGATTCTGCTGCTGATATAAGACTCTGAAGATGAAAGACAAAAAAAAATGCATTAGACACTCCACATCACAATTCGATTCGTTCGAAAAATTGCAAATGTTGTAACTCACCCAATGGAGCACCATGTATCTGCGTTACCTTCGCTCTTTTCCACTGAATTGCGATAGGCTATGAATGCATCATGCACCTTATTGATGCCAGCAAAACAGCGTCCCAGTAAATATAATGATTGGCCAGACTTGGGATCGACTTGAATCGATTTTTGTAGATAAGTAATTGCGTACGTTTCACGTTGCCGTTTATCACCTAGTGTATCAATCGAATGGAACATCCATCCCAATTGACGATATATATCCGAACGCAACTGTGGCGTCAGCTGTTTCTCTTCAAGTAGTTGTCCGTATGCCTCTTTGGCTGATTTATACTTGTTTTGTACTTCATAAAGGTGAGCGATTTGAAAACGAACTGAAAACAACGGAACGGAATAAAAGAAAGCGAAATTAACAACAATGTTATGCAGCACGGATGAAGGTAAAAAAAAATGTCACGTAAAATTCTGATCAGTACATTTTGTAAAACATGTTAAAATTGATGTCAAGCGTTTTGTTTTTTTTTTCTCTCTCTATACAACGCAGTAATCAATATGAACATGCATTCCAAATATGTCGTGTGTTTTTTTCTTTCTCGTTCATAAAAATAAATTTAACTTACTTTCGAACTTGGAAAATGTACAAGGCGACGAATCGAACAGGGCAAGCTGCAAGTGCTTTAATGCGATCTCATACTCATGATTCACTTTGAACATAAGACCCAAACGCAGGTGTGCCTCATTGGAACGTGCGAAGTCTGGATTCACATATAGTAACTGCTGAAATGCTTTGGTCGCCCTGAAGATAGAAATAAAAATAAAAATAAATACACATATTAGTGGAATGCTTACGAAAATTTCGGTTGGAAAATGTGCACTGAATGAAATAGGACGAATTTTTTTATCTATAGCAAAGAGGAAATGTGTTGTAACCAAGAAAACAACACTCAAAATTGAGTAAAAGACGAACAAATCGAGAAGAAGAATAAGAATCGAGTGAACGAAAATATAGAAAAAATCGTGAATATTCAGGTAAAGGTGTTGTTATTGTGCAACGAGGGCAAGTTGAACCGAGAATATCGACCGAAAGAAAACACCGATAATTGTTTACTGCACCCTATTCCACGATTGATTGGTGATTGGGGTAAAATACGATGCATTTGTTTTCTTCAGAAATTCAATGCAAAAATACCATCTTCTTTATTTTTTTATTCTAAAAAAAGAAAAGACGAATAGCTTTCGAAAAATAATTGAAATGGTTGCTCGGTATGCACAAAATGCCCATATCTATAGATAAATGTCTAAAAAAAAGATTACAAATATGGGTTTTCAAGTAAATTCTTTGCATTCAGAATGCATGGCATGGCTGAGGGATAAGACATATCGAGAAAAAAATGTGTTTCAATCGCCAGGGATGGTTAAGCCACACATAGCAGGTGGCTCGTAGCAAAGATGAGAAACGTCTTTTCAAAAGGAACTGTTCGAGACAGTACATGTGTTTCAAAACTCGAGACAAAGAAAATTTACTACACAATAAGAGGAAAAGCACAACGCTGCACTGCAGTTATGAAACCATACGTTGATTCATGATTTGTTCATCTGTTATTGTTCAGCTGGTTGTTATTTTTTTTGCTCTCTCTCTCTCTCTCTCTCTCTCTCTCTCTCTCTAGTTATTATCCTTTCGGTTTTCTACTCATTTTCTCTCCCTTTGAACAGCATTTCTTGCCATCCACTTATTATTATCGATGGTGTAGGCATTTTTTTTTTCTTCGGAAAAACAAAAGTGCATTCAAAGTAAAAACATAAGAAGAAGAAAACAAACAACAACAGCAGCATGAATCGCTTTGAACGAAATGAACAGATGGTTTCGGCAGACGAACAGAAGCTTGTGGTTAATTTGTGAGAGAAGAAATGTAAAAAAACAAATGATTGTCGAGATGCGAATCGTCTGTGATAAATATAATAATTCAATGAAGGTATTTATTGAATTAGCATTTCGAGTGTAATCAAATTTCAGCCGATTTGCATGTCATAAATGTGACGTCGGCACATTACAATCCGAAGAATTGCGGAGCAATCGACGACAGTGAACCGCGAAAGGAGGAGAGAGCGAAATACACATGTGAAATTGTGTGATCGTTTGATTACTTTATTCTTTGCCGACACTTTCAGTGAGTATGTGTGTCAACAAATTGGAAAGAAACGTTTTTGCGCTCTATAAACATGTTTAATCATCGGTGCACGCTCTCTCTCTCTCTCTCGTGCCCTTTCTTTTTCTCCGGCTCTTGCTTCTTGCCAATATACACTCATCACACGTTGTAAACGCATTTTTGTAACGAATGAAAAATTTCAAGTGGCACGTCATCTCATAATCAAAGAATGTAAAAGAAACCCATTCCACTTGAACCACTGCTATAACACAAACCGACCATTTAAAAGCGTATTCAACATTTATAGCCATTTCACATGCATAGGGTTGATTTAATGACTTTCTTTCCCAGTCACTTTTGACTAGGCCAATTATTAATATGTCGTCGATGCATTTTTTTTTCTTTTCTTTTCATTTCATTTTTTTTTCTCGGTATGCAAGAGTTAATGACATTACTCGCATGCAATCCACCTTCGTCGGCATTTCAAATATTCATACGATAAAGAACGTATATATGTAGCCCGGACACCAATCCGAAACAATACGAAAATCGTAAAACAAAAATTAATTTTCCTTTCGAATAGCGAAACCTTCACATAGCCTAGATTCGATTGCGTGTGTAGTTGTTTCGTTGCACATGCACACAACAGAACAACAACAACGAAAAAAAAATCCAATGATTTTCTATACACATCGAACTGTGAACAAACACAGCACACACACCATGCACTAGTGCAGTCAATGAAAAGAGAAGCGGTGTGCTAGCGCCGCGCGAGACAGAGACAACCGCACAAATGTGCATTAGAAATATGTGTCATGAACAAATACCTCGTTTTTAGCTCTTGACTGCGTACTGTTTTAGGTAAACCAAGACTTTGCCAAGTCGTATGATTTTGCGATAGATACGCTTTTCATTCACGCTATCTTCTATTCGATTTTGAAATGCTGTGCGCATTGTTTGTGCTTGTTATTGAAGATAATTTCATGGATGTTCAAGTAAATGTGCATTTTGTTTTGCAATGAATTTAGTTTTGATTTGTTTGGATTCAGTTTGTTTATCGAAACATGCCAATTGTTTTTTTCGGCAATTTTCTTTTCTCATGTAAACGAATTATCATCATATCGCTATCAATACAACTGGAAATAAACAAATTACTTTTGATTTTATTTTGGTTACAATTGAAATACTTTGTTGTTTTCAATGCAATAACAATTTCTTGTTTATTTGATTGGCGCTTATAAAACGTTGCACATAAAAGTCCATTGTTTTGTGTTTCGCCAAGAAATTCGCTTCTTCTTTACCCTATTCAATTTTGTTATAATTCTGTCGATGGTTTGTGAAGTTTTGCAGCAGAACGACCGCAAATGAATGACACAGCATGAATAGCTATGGATTGAGGTCAGCACAAAATCAACGAACGAACGCAAAAAAACGAAGAAGAAGAAGAAAAGTATACGCAAACAAACAAACGAAACGAAAAAAAAATTGTTCAACCATTTCTCGGTCGGTGTGTATACTTATTTTTGCGAATGTTTGTTTGATTTATTTATGTAGATTGTTGTAAGAAAGGGCAATTTATATTCAACATAAATTTTAATATAAACGCGATTATTTCTGTTCGAGCGAACGAATTGCGCTAAGAAAGTGATCGAAGCTGACTTCATCTATGCCGTTTCGATGAATGTTAGCTCTCGTAGTTTTCGTTGCATGGATTGTTGATGTATGGCGCGTGGTAACTCGTTTTTTGTTTCAGTTTCTAGTTCCGCCCACAATTAGATCAATTGTGCAACCAATGGCAGAGTATTGCGATACGAACGCCATTCCATAAACTCGTCATGTATATTGGCTATAGCGGCGACAACGACAACGACAACGACGAAGAAGAAAAAAAAGCTATTAGAATTTCAATTTCATAACGCAACAATGTTTCCATTTCGTTCGTTCGTTCGTTCGTACAATGCGAAAGTAATTCGATCGGTGACGACGACGACGACGTCGACAACGACGTTTGGCTACGTGAAAGAACTATAAAAACAAACAATACGCAAAGGAAACTCTAAATAAACACAGAAAATTTGTCGTGTTCAAGGAAATTAGAACACGAGAAATAGTGACACAAAATGCCAAGCGAAATATATACGTATGAACGTGTATTGAATGTTGTTCGGATCAAGGTAAAAATGGTTCTAATTTGATGTGGAAAAAATGGATATATGAATCGGATCGCGTCGAGTATGTGTATGCAATAGTCGGTTGTCATTCGATTTCAATTGTGACAGAATGTGATGGAAAATGCGAGACATTTACAAGGAAAAAAAATAGCACCCATTCCAATCATATATGCTGTAATACGTGTATAAATCCGATACATATAACGACATATTTCCATTGGTATATGATAGCATGAACAAACGATATAATTCATGAAAATCACAGCAATTGACCGTAAACATTTTCCGTCAGCAAGTTTAAAGTGCAGGCGAAAGTGTGTGCAAAAACATTGTGTCCAAATGGACAATCATCTGAGTGGATGAGCCAAAATCCGAATATAGATTCCAAGTTCATTCAGTTCTGTTGTCATCATTTTGCGCACAAAAACGATGACGATACACACTCTTACTATATTTACGCTTTGATAACGAATCTAGGGCAAAGCAATTTATTTGTAGTTATACGGTTTGCTCAAGGAAACTAAATACAATCGCAGTGAAATTACAAGAGCATGTGTATACGAATGAATGTGCTATCATTCAGCACCATTTGTCGGAAATTCCGAATATGAGTCGATAATTTTTCGAAGCGAAAAAATTCAATTTCACTGAAGAGAAAAATCGTACAACGAAACGAGAAAAAAAATATGGTTAATTATTTAAAATGACATCGATAATTTTGGCTGTTGATTTTGTTGCTTAAATTAATTTTTTTTATTCTCATTTCGATCGTTGTGTAACGTGATCGGTCGTGTGTTGTGTGTGTGTGTGTATATAAAAACGAGTGTTTGTAGTTTAGTTCATATGACATATGCACTTAGCCTCTTTTCTTTATTTTTTTGCATTAGGCCTGTTATCTCGTGTATGTGAGCGTGCGCGCACGCGAACTACCGAGCGGTTTACCGTATAAAAAAATAAATACAAGTAGCCGAGAGACAAGTTCGTCGGCAATGTAATTATGCAATCTATACGTATGTTATAAGTACGCCGTTTATGTGTACATACGTACACAACATATGATACGATACGCAACGACATCAGCACATTCCTTTTATACATGTATACATACATAATTTTGCGCACATTCATTTCTTATTTTTGTTCGTTTCTCTTGTGTGCTTTTCGCTTCTCATTCCCTTTTTCATTTCATCGGTCGCCGTTCGTCATATCATATAAATATACATATATATATCTGTTGACTGTGATTCGAAGCCACTCATGTACCGTTCGACCAGTGCGGCATTTCAAGAAGGGTTAATCAAAAATCAGTTTTATTAACAAAAACGAGATTGAAATTGAATTTTTCAAGTATTCACTCTTCATCATATTTGTATATACCGTTTTCAGTTGTGTGTGCCTGCTGTCTATATGATACGCGTTTTTTTTTCTGTCTCTCTGTCTCAGCGTTATGTTCGCAGACATCAATCAAACTGAAACGAGATATACGATTTGATATGATTGTGGTCAGAGCATTGCGAACTTGAAATAAAACATATACACACTCACACTCACAGTCACGCGAGTATTTGCGAAGGGGAAGAATTTAATTGCGTGCTAGCGAAAAGTTATTGACTGCATTTACAATTATATGCATTTGCATAAATTAATTCGCGCGCGACCATTCCCATGTGGGCAATGAGGGATTTGGCGATGTGTGAAAGTGAAAAGCCGCTTTTTTTTTAAATAAAAAATTATTTTAATCCCGTATGCCATTTCCTACAAACGGAAACATGAAACGTTTTAAAAAGAAAAGAACCCGTTGTTCGACTCTCTTTAATTGGAATTTCATTCTAATGAGAATTAAGTCGTTCCAAATGATGAGTTATTATTTAACACTTGGAATTGCAATGAATTTGAACAATTTACAGCTGGCATAGAAACAACGTCTCGTCTGTTTTTCCGCACAATTTTAAAGGGTTTCGAAAGGTTGTTAGTTTTTATTCACACTACATGTTACTATTGTATGTAACTTGAAAATGGGTCGCAATCAAATTGATATAAAGCCATATAGCGTTAAGCAACCAATGACGAATGTTACATGATGTGAATCAACCGGCCAATAGATCATTGTCCCGAATATGAAAAACAACAACAACAAAAAACATACGAAAATGACAATTTACACGTTAATTCAATATGGAAACCAAAAGAAATCGTCGTTGTTGTTGTCGTCGTCGTCGTCTCGACAATGCCACTGAATGTGTATGTGAGAAACAAATGTGATATGACGGTGCGGCAAACCGTCATCGACGAGAAAACAATCGAGAGAATAATGAAAAAAAAAACAAACACACAACCATCGTCGCAACAGACTCAACAGATCTTTCACTCTTTCATACACACAAACACCACATATACAATACACTTCATTTGCGACGATTTATTTTTTCGTGTGTGACTCCGGTTCTCCGTTTGAGACTCGCTCAGTATTTTTTTTTTTCGTCGGGCAACACAACTGAATGAAGAAACAAAACGAAAAACAACGTCATATACGGCTGAATGACGAGCGAAAAAAAAAATGAAGTTTACATAAACCTGTGCGATATATCAAATTCTAGTCTGAGAACGTCTACAATTTCGTCGATTTGAAAAGAAGTATGATTAAATATCGCACATACACGTTAGACAAATGAATCGTTCGGTTTGGCATAAAAGGAACCTTTGGCCTCGATATATAAATGGTTTCATGTCGTCAGAGCAATTCTCGAGTCATTATGACTTCAATAGAGGAGAGGAAAATCGAAAGTTTTTTTTAGCTTAGAATCTGGTACAAAGACGACTGTCTGGATTCTGGACGAGAACGATGATTAGAGACCTAACTGAATGTGCACAAATTCGTTTTTTTTCATCGCCCGTTTTAGTTTGATCGTGTGAAAATTAGGGTGTCAAATTCTCTCTGGTCATTTCGAGGAGCATTTTTGTTTTGCTTGCTGCTCGTCGTCATTTTCAGAACGAAAAAAAAACCCGTTCATTTCGAGAACACAATTTTAAGTGGTCTTCGTAAACTTAACAATCGTTCTATGCTAATTTAAGCCATGATGTTAGCTTTTCTGGTGGGCTACAAAATAACAAAACAACAAAACATCGACAAAGTATTCATTATATGTGAAGGATAACAATGCCAGTCGAAATTGATAATCGACACGACGATTTAATGAGCAGCAGCTCGATCCGAACAAAGCATACACGTTGGGACCGAACGAAAAAAAAAACTGCATGGCATTTTGAATCGAAAAAATCGTCTTAACATCATTTATCTCTCATTTGCATCGGCAGTGTAGCATTTTGTTTCTATGTTGCCCCGGTTGATTTGTTCACCATCGATATATATTTTTATAAAAATGCTCTTTTCATTCTCTCGGCTGCTCCGTTGCTGTGGTGCCACACACAAGAAGACAAAAGGCGAAAAAAAAATCCGAAACCAAAAAAAAAAAACAGGCCAAACCACCAGCTTCTCAAAATAAATGAATACATAGAAGAGAGCGACGGTGAAAATGTGAATGTTCGATAGTATATATGTGAATTCGATGCTGAGGTTTGTATTTTATCAGAGGCAGCAGCAGCGTTTGGTTCAAAATGTGAAGAGCGGAGCGAAAAAAAGAAGAAGAATTTATTTGGGATAGACATTCACTCGTCACGTACACACCACGAAATGTGTAAAAGCGCATGCTCACATATCGCATTCATTCCGAACTATCGTCGTCGTCGTCGATCCGCCATCTCAGTACAGCACAAAAGAATTCGACGATGCACACACTCGGTTACGTTTTCATATACGCCACACAAAGTGCCATTTATCGACTAAAAATATAACAACAAGCCTTAAACTGAATCGAAAGAGAGCCTGAACCAAAAAAAAAGAGACCGTCTCTCACTCACTCACTTAAGCGCACACATACACAGACAAACACACACACACACACACGTCCGTGAGGAAAGAGAGAGAGAGAGAGAGAGAGAGAGAGAGAGAGAGAGAGGGAGCGATGGTGCTGGGAGTACGCAGAGAGAGACGCATGTGATGACGACTGCAAGCAAAAGCAAGAATTCAAAAATCGAATCGACTTGTGTTTACAATTTGTGAGCTCTATACTACTGCTGCTGCTTTCGTACACATAAAATCGCTGCCTATATGCCAGCCTTGCATTGTTCAAATCGTTCAAATATATTTGTAGCCCGTAGCCATCCGCTTTGGTTGCCGTGCCGCGCTCTGTGTTAGTCTATCGCGTGAACGAAACTATATCTCGTGTGCTATAGAAACGTGGCATACATGTGTATTGGTAGTTATTGAGGGCAATGCCCGTGTTGTATATTCGGTCGACACAGGCAACGTGAATGCGAATCTACGCTGCTGCTGCTGCTGCAGCAGCAGCAATAATACGGGGCCCCCGTGCTATGTGTGCTGCTGTTGTGGTTGCTGTTGTCGTCGTTGTTATTTTGTACGATAGTACATCCGAAACGATAGGAAAGAAAATATTTTGTATTCTCTTTTTCATTCGTTTGGCACCACGAGCATGTGTATGTGCTCATGCTCTATGTACAGTTGACTTACAATGGAAATGAGTCTTTTTTTCTCTCTCTCTCTCTTTCACTCTTGATACTAATTCTTGGAGTAAATGCGAGTACCATACAGTCGAGTTCACATCGAATCCATGGTATGATTTATGGTTTGTTGTTATAAATTTTGGCAGCGAATTTCAATTCTCTTTTCGACGATGACGACTGTCCCAACTTGAAATCGTTAACTGGCTGCCATTCATGTCGGTGCCAATTCGATTTTCACTTGAACCATTTGTTTCAAGCACTTTGTCATGAAATCAATTTTGGCATTCACACTGAACCTCTAACCACCGAAAAGATTACTATCGCGCGCACACTATTTGCATGTTTTGCATAGAGGAAGAAGAAGAAAAAACGAATGCAAATTTTATGCATGCAGTATGAAGTTTTTGATTACTCTATTTTATGGTCTATGCTCTACAATTTGCATATTTAATTAAATATCATGTGAAATTTGTCACCGTAAATAAAACATACACTTTTTTGTGTCCATAATTTCTTTTCTTTTCATTTCGTTGCGTTTGTGAATATATCGGATCATATGTAGTTTATGGGGACATTTAAACCTCTTTCATAAGGCGCATTTTTTTTCTCGTTCAAAATGAATATGGAAATCACGCAGCGCGGAAGCAGGGATGCATTAAAGGGGGTTATTAAAATAAATGAGCGATAAATACGTTCGAGTATTGCATTTCGTGAAAATTGTGATGCATTTCGTATTTCAATACATAAAGTGGGACACACCGTGTGAGTATGTGATTATTATCGCAACAAACTGTTGATAAAAGTGTCGCTCGCTCTCCCTTTTCATACGAGAAATTGCTTCAGAATTTGCTACTTTCATATGCGGAAATACGGTAAAAAGAATTTTGCGGTTGTTGTGGCAGTGTGAGTATGTGTATATGCGCACGCTGTTTTCTTCTTTCTTTTTTTTTCATATTCTCATGTGCTTCTTCTTGTCATCGTCGGCACTTGCATCGCATTCCTGTTCATTACATCAACATTAATTAACTATGGACTGGATACTGTGAGCGAGTGAGAGATTGTTTATGCTCAGCGCGCGGCGCATTGTGGAGTAAAAGGTGTGACAGAAAGCGTAAAATCATTGACGCTAGAATAAACTGTTTGGTGAATAAATTGAGAAAAAAAGAGCAATAACAAATCAACGACAAAGAATGTAATTCTCTCTGGTTCTATGTAGTCTGATGCGGTGGCTAACGATGACTACAAACATTTGCTGCTGAGGCTGCTGCTGTATGCTGCTGTGTGCTGTCGTTGTGCATTTGTAGATGCAAAAAAAAACAACACACAGCAATCAAATGTATGCACATTGAACCGAGCGATGGCAGAACGAACAAGAGAAAGGAAACAGAATCAAATCACGACGAATATATTGTATGTATGAACACAAACGAGCACTCTGTTTCACCAACAACATCGACAACATACTCTCTATGCTATTTGAATGCGTCGAACTACATCTAATGTGTGCTCTTGGTTGTAATACAGTGTGTTGTAGCAGCAGCAACAACGAGACACACACGAACCGAACTAAACCAACGAAACAATATATATATATATATAGAGAGAGAGAGAGAGAGAGAGAGAGAGCGAGAGAGGAAAAAACACACAACCTCATCCATGTATGGCAAGAATACGGTATACAGAACGAATTTTTTTTGTTGTGTTTTCGTGAATACGACAAACGATAGTCGCTATGAGCTTGAGCATTGCCTACGTGAGTCTCAGCCGCATTAAAATGGCTATCTCAAAAAAAAACAGTCGGTTTTCTCTATGTTTTGAGCTTTTCTTCATTTTGATTTTCTCTTTTTTTTTTCTCTCTGTATGTACTGTCATTACTCTTTTATTTTCGTTAGTTTCTTTGTCTGTCGTTTTTTTTCGACTCGATCAGTTTTTTCTTCTTTCATTCGACTCTCGTTTCACGTTGGAAATAACGACGAAATTGTCTTTAATTCCATTGCCAATTTGGAATGAACAACTGTACCTTTTTTTTTGCTTGGTAATTTTTTTTTTTTTCAGTCGATTCATCTGACCGCAAAATTGCCCAATCACTCGGTTTCGTCCACTTGGAAACAGCGCACTTCGTCTGGATACTTTGCTAATTTTCGTTATTAGCACCAAATTTCACAGATATTTCATCTATTCATCTCTACAAAACCGAATCAGCATTCCATCACCACTGATTCATTCATTAGCTTTCATTTTACTATCGATAAACAATGTTTTAATTTACGGAACGCTGTTCCGTGTAAAATTCGTTAGCTGGCGATAAATTGTCAACGTTTATATATTGAGTCTGTTTCCATCGAAATAATAAACTATTACCATGATGCATTTTTGAAAAATGACCCATTGCATCGAAAATATTCAGTCGCAAAACTTGATTCAGAACGTTGTTTACAGATTTTTTCGGTCATATGTTTCGACGTAGGACAAAGAGTTTAAGGTAACGATTGTTGTATAAAACATTCCATCTGTCTATGTTGACTCTTTGTTTATGTTGGGTCGTCATTTTTTCAGTTGAAATGTGTTTTCCCTTCATTTTTTTTTCACATAATTTACGATGTATTTTCAGAAGTGTCTGCTGAGGAACTTCTTATCAACATCAATAAACACTTCCTTGCATTCCCATGCACAATGTACTTCTCTCTCTGTCTCTATTTCTCGTTCTCCGGGGGAAACAAATAAACATTTGAATTTTATGACATTTACTGCTTCCTTGTCATTTTTTCCCTCCCATATCTACCTTATGACTAAGCAGTAGAGTTGAGATTACAATTTCACCATAATACAGAGTAGTTTTCGGTTCAGCTTTCTCAAAACACATAAAAACATAAACGCTTATTTAGTGTAATATTGTTTATTGGTTGTGAACGTTGTCATTGCTTTGTACGAGAAGTTGAGCGGTGACCGCGTTTTTCGTCTCACTTCGAAACAGTGTCAATTGGGAGCTGTAGAAAAGTTCTAATTGACTTTGTACGCACCAAATAAGTGTAGTAAAAATAGAGTGAGAGTGAGGGAGAGAGAGAGAGAGAGAGAGAGAGAGAGAGCAAAAGAAAAGAAATCTTTTCAAACTTCGTGGAAGTTTAGTAGTTAGTGCAAAATCCATTGACCAGTTTTGCCAGGTAAAACTGATACAATCTCCGGTGTTTCTCCTAATTCCATTGCCATCATTAACAACTGATTTCTTCGAAGCGGTTCGAGTAGAAAAAGTGCCATCATAAAGTGTCATATCTATGTTTGTCGACACAACGACGCACATACAATGAACATTGTTCTAATCATAGATCACTTCCAAGAAGCTATGTCAAACTTGTTGTGTAACATTCATTCTGATTGTTCTTTTTTTATCTGGTGTTGTTGATTCTACTCACAAGCGGATATTGAGGTGGGCAAATGCCTTCCGCAAAATAAGAAACAGCGAAGAAAAAAAACAAATGGTGGTTAAAATTGCGTGAATACGGATTATCGCCCACCGTTTTGAGTGTTGTAAATGCTTGATTCATAAATCGATAGCACTTTTGTTCTTGGGCCGGTGAGTGTTTCTGCGAAATTCATTGATTCATTCATTTAAAATGCTCGATGCGTATCGTGTGAGAGCGAATGAGTGAGTGAGTGAAGTACTCTCCATGTAAATTTTACAAATGGCAAGCGTTGAGCGCAACAATAACAAAATCCGTTTCATAAGCCGTGGTCGTTTGATCTTAACGCCGTTATTATTATTCCATTGAGCAGCGTGGCTACTTTAAACCATACAAATAAATTTCGGACGCGCCAAACACATAGGAAGCAACGCAAAAAAAAAAAAACAACAACCAGAGCGAAATAAAAATGAAGTGTTTTCCTAAGCAATTATTAACTTGGGAGGCTGTTTTCTGTTTGGAATACTTGTTTTTATTCAATCTGTCACGTTATTGTTATTTCGCTTCTTCGTTTCTCATTGCTGGTAATTTAGTCAGCGTGTGTTTTTATTTTCTTTGGCTGTATTTCATGCGCTCATGTCGAACTGAGAGTGAGTGAGCGAGTGAGAGAAAATTGTTAGCATTATTGTTATTGTTGAAGAATCGAGTGTATGGTGTGTGTGACTAACCGTACATCGTGATCTGAAGAAGAGTTGATTGAACTTGAGGCACTGACTCGAACCAAACATACAACGAGCGCGACACAAGAATAAAAAACGCAAGCAACGATGACGAAGACGACGACGACGACGATGATGATCATCAAGACGATATATATACATAAAAGAATGTGTTTTTTTCACATTGGTTATCCCATAAATACACCGAGCATTTAGCAGATGATACAAACGGAATTAAAATACATTTCAACACAAATATATGTGCGCAACGCTTTGAATTATATATCGCTGTGAGTTTCTTTTGCTTTGCCTCTTTCTCTCCTGTTCGCATGCTGTGTAGTAAAATCCAAAAGCATGGCCAATCCAGTCCAATGCAACACAACTCAATACAACATCAATAGACAACGACTCGGCACTGACCGAAATATAACACAAAATAAATCGCAGCTAAAGAACATAAGAAACTTACAAAACGAGACAAACGTAAAACGAAAACATACACACCACACCACACCGATACACGGTAAGCACGTGAATGTTCTTTTCATTGTTTCGATGTGTGCGAGTTTTCATTTTGTTTTTTTTTTTTCGTCTACCTTTTCCACACACGTGTGTGTTGGGCTGCTTGCGAACGAAATGCTTCGGGATCGATAAAATTCTGGAATGCTTTATTGGTGCGAACAATTTTGATTCGTTCTTTTTAATAAACAATTTTCTGAGGTCATAGCTCGACCTTTTCGAATTCGACGAATTTGAATTTAACTACATTTATTTTCCAAAAAAAAGCACTTTTTTGTGGAATGGTCTATCTCTATTTGACTGTTCTGACGCATTTCACCGATGGATGAACTATTTTCATGGTCAAAACCTGTGTGCTGTTTGTTCGGTTTCCCTTGGTGGTTTGCGCAAAAAAGCAAGTGTTGCACATGCAATGCATTGTGTAGAATGCACAAATTCAAAAACCTCAACCCATCTCTTGATACTTTCTTTTCATTTCATTTCGTTTGCAGCACAGGCCGCGTATAAGATGTTCGTGTTGGGTTCGAGTTCGAGTAGACTTGATGTTGTTGTTCCTCTTCTTTGGCTATGTGTTCTTTTTTTCTCTCGTTATATGTTCTTGATTGTTGCATGTCTAGTTTGTTTGGTGCGGTTGTGATCCATTGAAATGAGACAAGCGGCGAAAATGAGCCTACTGCACCGGCCAACGTTACACATTTTTTGTGTGTATTTATCTGTCGATTCGTTATCATCGGTGGTTTGGTCGTGGTTCCGACCGTTTACCTGCCCGATCAATTATATACTGACTGTGGCAAGGTAGAGAATACTAGCTGCTGGTCGCAATTAACTCTTTGCAATTGTGAGAGAGAATGAAATATATTTCTTTTTTCATCGCATTGAAAATTCTCTATCTCTGGCCGTGTTTGTGTCGATTTCTGCCGTATTATATTAAATAACCGAACGGAAAAACTGTAATTTGCGGTTTTCAGCCCGCAAAATAATCCAAATAACAATTATTTATCGCATGAAACACGAATCGAATTAGGAATCAATGGTGTACTGTGAATGAGAAAGAAAGTTTTACTTGAATAAAAAAAAATGAACGCACACACACAGTCTGCGACTACTCGACTATTCGAGCTTTGTGATAGGAATCGCTCTCTCTCTCTCTCTATCTCTCTCTCTCTCTCGCGCGCGCATAAGGTTCTTATTGTTTGAAAACTCAATCCAGATATACATACAAAACGGCAAATCGAGTGCGAGAAGACAACGCATTTGCCCATCTGTCGCTTTGGCCCCGGTGATGGGAGTCTCGATAAAATTGGCTGCATGCGCCGTGCATGTGATGCGGCAAAAACAGAGCTACATTTTGTTGTGTTTCTGTTCTTTTCGTATATTATATCGTAGATAGTAAAATGTGCACTGGCTTCAAGTACCGTAAGTCATTCTCTCTCTCTCTCTCTCTCTCATGCTAGAAAGGTGAATTTACTGCAGAAAATCCAATAAAATTCGCAACACACTCCACTCACACATAACACGTCTCTGGAATTGACGTGTATTTAGATGCTGGTTGCGAAAAACCCGCTAGTACATTTGAACATAAATCATCCGGCACACCGATGTCTATATGAGTGTCACGTAAGCGTAAAACAACGACGGTAAAATGCTGTCGAGAATGTCTTGGAATGGGTTTTTTTTGTTGTCGTTGCTCGTGTGTTTTTTGGGTGCTGAAATTTCACTCACGGAAATAGAAACGGTTGTCTTGGCATTTCTTTTTCGGTGAAAGAAAACGAACAGGAAAGAATTGTTTGAGAGTTTGGTACTTCCTCTGGGTCGATTTCAACACAGAATATCATTAGATACACACATAGAACGCACACATTAACAACGGGCTTATAGGAGAGCATATCAATGGAATAGTGTTTTCCAACACAATCTCATGTTTTCACGTACACACCGCGCACCCGTCCGCTCGCTCGCTCTCTTGAGTGTGAGTCTTCCATTATAGCGACCGACAAAAAAGAGGTTCGTCGTTCCATCCAATCCAATCAAACGTTCACTCAATAGATGAGCGAAATGTGCGCCTGTGTTTGTGTGCAATGGAAAGAAAATGTGAAAAAAGAAGAGGCAGCAGCAGCAGCAGTAGAGGAAGAGGGCAACCAAAGAGACCAAATAAATCGTAGCATAGCTAATCTAGCCTATATACTGACTATGGTTTTTGGCACCCGTTTAACTCTCACACTCACACTCTTCATTTCATTCAATGAAACGAATAAATTGAATGAAACATTTGATTTCCGTGTGCTCAATTTTTTTCGGTTATGTGCTTAATTTCGGACTCATCTCAAAACATAACAATTGAGCAGTGGCTCGTTTTAAATGCATTTATTAGTAAATACATGTTTATTTGCAACTCTGGCGTTCGATTGTTTGTGGTAATAAATTTGGTTGTTGTCGTTTTTTTGCTGCTGCTGCTGCTGTTGCTGCTGCTGCTGCTCAATATGTGCAAATGATTCCTTATTTTATTTACTTTGTGTCGCGTTCGTCGATTACAAATTCTATTTATATATTTGTATGCATACATATAATAGCATCCATTCATCCTGTATGCTTGTTCGAATGTCATTCGAGTGTGTGTCGTTCGCATAAATTACGAATCGTGATAAAAAGAAATGGTGAGCAAACAATAGAGACTAGGGCAAAATAATACTAACGTCTGAATGAACCCCTTTTATTACCTTCAAATGCTCAACGTTTTTTAACGGCCTTTCGATCACTATTTGGTTTCTGTTGTTTTATTGAATTTTTTTTCTTCTTTTTTTGTGCAAAAGTTTTTTTTTTTGTTTCAAATTCACTTTGTATAAAAATCGGTTAAAAACAATCTCACTTTCAGATGAACACAATGATATTTCGTTTTGTGGCTAGTATAAAAATTTGACGTTTGTGAACACAAATTATTGCTTCATTTGCAACTGGTCTCTCTTTTTTTTATATTTTTGCTGAATAATTCACCACTCGATGGTTGTCTTTTCCAAAAAAAAAAGAAGCAATGAATGAACACAGTACGGGGAATTTCGATTTTTTAAGTATCCGGTGAGTAATATTGTTCAAAAATAAAATCATACACCAATCAAATATGCTTATTACGATGAGGAAACAATGTTTTTTTTTTCGAATTCCAAATGAATCACATGCTAAACTGTTCTGTTGAATATTTACAAGTTACTGTTAAACTATTTTCTCTGCACTTTTTTTTGTTGTAGTTCGTTGCTGACGCTTTGTTTTTTTTTTTGCTGCTGCTGTTACTGCTGCTGCGTTGTTTTTTTTACCGTTTATAATAGTTTTCTCTGTTTTGTATGCATGAGATTTTCATTTTAATTACTTTTATTGAGTGCGGCTTCAACTTTTCGCTCAACGCCAAACACACCGACACCCATGGAAAAACAATACGGCAAAAGCTTTCTAGTTTTGTGTTGGAAATTTCATCGAGTCAAATCATGCAAAGAAGCCTGACTGACTGTGAATGGGCCTGGTGAATTATTTATAGTCTTGTAGACAGTCATTGATAGAGAGTTTTTGTGTTTAATTCTCAATTGAAATTAAATATTCGCACACATTCACTAACTACACTCTGTGGAGTTTGTGTCTCTATTTCACTTGCTGAACTTTCAATGGCATAGAAAAATTGCTTTTAAAGTTGACACAGTTTTAATTGTCATGGGAATCTGAATAATGACGTCGAATTACTGGAAGTGTAATGATGAAGCGATGAATAAATAAATCACATGATAAAAAAGAACACACGCACACACACAGTTCGCACAACACCGAAATAAAATACGAATGAAAAATATCTGTATGATATTTGTTCGAAAAAGTTTCTTTCTGTCTGACACAACAGAGAGAGGCAGTGACTTTTTCAAAACAGTCTTTATTCTCGTTTAATGTCCTCGTCCAAATAGGTGTTTTATTTTATTTTCTGTCTCCTATCCAAAACAAATAACACTCATTTGTTGATAATTTTTTTTTTTCGTTGATTATGATTGTGGTCTTGTCTGTTATTTTATTTCTTTCTTTCTCTTCTTTAATCGTTTGTGTGTTGTTGATGCGCGACGCGCCAATGTCTACATTTTAATTCACTTTTCCACATTTGAATCTATTTGCAATTCATGGGTGTGCAATGCTATATATATATACACTCTATTATATCGACCCGTTTCAACAATAGATGAATTCGTGTGTGTGTTTTTGCTTTTCTCGTCTATTTTCTTTGTATACAAAAAAAAACTTTCAACGGAACCGAACGAAAACAACCCAAAAAATGAAACGGTACGTAATGGCTGATCGCTCAACGCCAACTGAACATTCATTATTCTCGTCGCATATGTGTTGCCGTGCGCCGAACGCGCTAGCTCTCTTGCCCCCGTTGAAAATGGACACATTTTACACATACACATATCACGTTGATTTACGAATGAAAACAGTCTTTTTTTCGTGAGCTCATCACATGCATGTGTAAGAGCGCTAGAGTGTGAGTGTGAGTGTGTGTGAATGTGTGTATTGTGAAGTGAGTGTCAAGCAACATCTTTGCTTGGCATATGAGACTCTATCGAACGGAGGGGAAGTTGAACGTGAGTAAAATAGGGGAATTTCTGTAAATGCTATCGTTTGAATCGGCAATCGAATGCCCTTTTATCCTTCGAATATTTGCACGTTATTTCTCATTTACTCAATTGGATTGGATGTACGCATGCTACACCGGCATGTGGATGAATTTATCACGAGATTTATTGTTTACGACCTACGAACTTCTCAAGTGCATACTCAAAACATGCTAATCTCACCGAAGATGAGATTTTCCAATCAAAAAAGAGATTTGGCCAAATTTTGTTTTCCTGTTCACTTGAAACATAATCTTTCATTCGTAAAATTGCCTCATTTATAACTTCGACTACGTCACGGATTTTATTAAAGTTGCCATCGACCTTGATTCTTTTTCGACCGTGCTTTCAGTGCAACAAGAAATAAAGCAGTTAGGGGATTTGCATATTTTCTTACCATCGATACGCGTTGAAATGATAGTATACCATGCCAAGTCCAAACATAAATGCTGTATCCCGCCAATGCTCCTTTTCCAAACCGAAGAACTTTTGATATGCCGACATAGCTGAAAATAGAATTTTAATCAGTTACTTATGTTCACGAACAATACATTTTCCACCAATTAAATGCAATAATATGGATTTGGAATTTATAAATAAATCAAAAATAAAAATATTTAAAAATAATTGCAAGACGTCCCTCGATTCAAATAGATAGCATTTTACCTTTTGCATAGTCTTCGAGCAGCAAGTGAAAATGTCCTAGTTTACAGTATGTCCGTGGATCGATGTTGATACCCTTCGAATATGGATCGTCTTTATCGGTGTTTGATTCCTCAATTTTAACCGGTTCATCGTTCGAATCACTTTGACTTTCCTTGTTGCTCTCTTTATTGCTGTCATTCCCGTCAACATTGCCATTTACATCGGCTTCTGTTTTCACCACTTGCTTATCCGGTTGTGCATCACTATTTTCATCAGTTTTACTTGTGTTTTCATCGGTATTAGTTTCAGCCAATGGATCGGTTTCGATGCTAGTCACCTCATCTTCTGGCTCTTGTTTGATGGTTGGAACCAGATCTGTGGCGTCAACCATTTCCACATCATTTGTGGAACAATTTGTCTTTGGTGATGCATTTGGTTCGACTTTCGGTGTTTTAGCACCGTCATTACGGTCGGTTGATTCATTTGTGTCCATTTGCTCCATATTTGATTCGTTCTTATCATTGGAATTGGATTTTGCGGTGTTTGCCGTGATTGTACACCGTTTTTCACGCTCCTGTTGACAGTAGGCTTGAATCAGCATACGTTCCAAGTATTTGATTGCCTAAAAAATACCGAAAAATTTTACCATTTCATTTTTTTTATTGGAAAAATGCTGAAATTACCTTGACAACAACCGCCTTCTTTTTACGATGTTCCAAATTGTTGAGCCGGAGAAAACCAAATTGGCGGCTGCAAAAAAAGGCCAAAACAAACAGTTTATCAGACAAACTCAAGCGTGGGAATTGTTTGAGAAATCTTAAATTGAATGCTACCGACCTGTCAAGCTCCGATAAGATTTGAAGTTCGGCTGGCGATAAATTGACTTCATCGCTATCGGGCAGCATCTTCATTTAGACTCTGCCTTTTAAACGTTTTTATTCAAACAATAAAAAAAAAATAAACCAATCAATTGCAATTTTATTCATAGATTCAACACACAAGAGACATGAATCCAAACACCTCGAACAGAACGAAAAATTTTTTTTTGTGTTTTTGCTAAATCGTTTCTCAGCCCACACATACACAAAATTATGGTTCTGGCGGCCACTGTCAAACACAACACTTGCAACAATTCGATTTGTCAAACAATTGAAACAATAGAAACGAATTAGACGTATTTAATAAGCGAATCACGAAATATAATTTCGGATACTTGTTGGACATTTATAACAAAAAAAAAAGTATTACACGCGGGCAGCCATTTTTTGTTAATGTTATTTATTCGAAGTTTTGAAAGTCAAATCAGTCTCATTCGGTGTATGTATTTGTGTGTGATGTTTCGTAGACGTCTGAAGTTTCAATAGCACTACGCGATTTTTATTCGATTCGTTGTGTGGCAGCACTGACACACCGGCTGGTTTTACGAAACATTTGTCGTGCTCTTTTGACAGTTGCCAATGTGACAGCGAGCCTCACACAGATAAACGACAGAAGAAAAACAAACTACGAGACTGTGTGTTTTGTATTATTTACATCGCGCGAATAACGCACACCAACACAATCGACACACAGAATCAGAACGATGTTTACCATTTTATGAACATCGATGCACGCGCACAGTTCACACAACACATCGTTCTGAAGTTGGATTTCCAACAATGAACGAAAATGAACAGCGGAAAAGAATTGGCTATTTGGCAATTACGATTTGCCAGGTTAGAAAGAAAATTGAGGGAAATGGAATCTATTTCGATGTTGTCAATTTATTTTGATTTTGATTGAAAATTTTTGAATCAAAAATTGACATGAAAGTTGAATTGGAATGAAAACTAGAAATTTATGAACTTCCTCCTGAATTATTGGAAAAAAATCCGTCTAATCATTGAAAGTGGATTTAATTTTGCAAAAACTAGGCTTTTTCTTTGGAAAATATGAATTGAAATGGTTTTTCACTCCATTTCACGGTCTTTTTTACAAATATTCAATTCCAAAATACAATGTAAACAAACGACCGTTTGGGCAAGTGAGCAATGAAATTGTTTCTTTGGCTAATATTATGATGGTTTTACGCAAAATTTGATACGAAAATTGAAGAAAAATATTCCAAAGTCATTCAAAGCCGCAAAGCATCCATTGATTTCACCAAAAAATTCCCATTTTATTCCATAGACAAAGATTTGACGAAATGAATTTGAAAAATTGCTCGGTTTTTGAATTGATGTCATGTGTATATGTGCCCAAAGCATTGATTCCGTAGAATATTATACCACGCACCACTCATACAAATGCGAAAAGACACACAGAGAGCAGTGTACGTACCGAATTGAGTCGCCACATACATTTGACAGTTAGCCAAAATACATTTGAAGTTTGTTCATCTGTACCTTTTTATCGTCTTCTATTGCTTAATGCATATAGTACACAAGAAGAAGAGAAAAAAAAATAAATATATATAGTGATTTTCGTGTATACCTTTTTGTTCGTCTACACGAATTCATCGCCCAAATTAAAACCGAATCAAAAAGAAAAATTCACATTTTGTGTGTTTTATTCCGTCAATTTTTGCGAACCAGTTTCGAAAATAACGTGAATACCATTTGTTCTGATTGAATTGTAAAATTTCATCTTTGTGAACAAGGAGGAGAGCAACAAAGTAGGCATCGTCACAACGAATTTCTGCGTGTGTTAAACTTGTTGAACCGAAAGAGTATTGTTTTTGTGACACCAAAAAATATTTCGCGAATTTGCTTTGAATATTGTTCCATTTGTTGGAATTCATTTGAAATTATCACATATCTTCTCCATTGCACTGATGTCTATCGCTGAGTATTGCGACGAAATTTTATTGTGATCGACGCTGGACGGCAAACGTTTCGTGCAAAATGAATGACATGAGTAAGTAAATCACACGCTCAACCTAAATTCAGATGCAAGTGGGTTTTGAAATGATAGTCATTGTGTGTTTTGTTTGCTTGTTGTTTTTTTTGCAGCCGAACACAAGAGCATGGATTTTGATCCAACGAACACTTTGAAGCGTTGCAACAGTACACCAATCATCAATCTACCTCCCACAAACAAAGCCACTGTATCATCGACTGGCACACTCACCATCAACACCATGCATTCATCGTTAGCGAATAGCCCGAATATTACATCGACCACGTCTCGTTCGAGGTATTTACGGGATTTTATCGAGGATTTCAGGTTATTTGACATTCATTGAGACTAACCTATCTTTTTTTTCGCTCATCTTCCACACAGAGATGCGTCACCAACACCAACGTACAATATATTCGCACCACGAGCACGACGATATTCGACGGGATTCAGCCCATTGGCCACAAATCCAGGTCCATTGCCTCGATTGACACCACGCGTTTCACAAATACGACAGGAAGAATGTGCCGATGTTAACAGACGAGAAGTCAATCACGAGCGCGAAGTTCACACCGCTTTGCAAATCAGTCAAAGCTGGGAAGGTATATTTGACAGATGCGATTATTATTGTGAATGAAAATCAATTGTTGATATTATTTTTTGACAGTAACTTTTTAACAATTGAATATTTTATTTGGAATTAATTTAATTTTACGTTTTTGTCTTTAGATTTGACTTTGGATGCAGAGCACTGGTCATTTAAAAGTGATACTAGCTCTGATTTAACAAATCCGCTACATGTGACCCTACCAACGGGCATCATTAGCTGTTCTAGTCCTTCTCCAACAAGGTTTGACATTGGCTCTTACTCTATTTACTGATTTACTTCCATTTTTCGTTGAATTTTTACTTCATTGAATTTTCCTGTTTAACTTGTCCACCGAAAATCCTTAAAGGTTGAGTGAAGTATGTGTAAAAATTAAATTCTGCAAACTGAAAAGAAAATCGAAGTTCAAACTTGATAATTTTATGGATAAATTTAATCCTTTTTCATGTTTTTTCGTTGACCAACAAGTAATTGAATCTATTTATCTATAAAACAAATCATAGTAGTCGAGCTGGCTTGCGACTGCCCCCATATGTATTGTCTCCATCGCCAACGCGCCGCACCTTCCAAACAAGACGTTCAATGTCTCCGATTGCGATGCGACCAAGCTCATTAGGTCCAGTCAAACGCAAATTTGAACTCGATGACAACTACTCAAATAGCTATTCGCCACCTCCATTCAAGAAGATCTTCACTGAAAGGTACCACACACACATCCTCATTAGAACAAGGCTTATTTTCTTCAAAATTGGAGCAAATTATCAAATTTTGTCAACTATATCAATATCACTAAAATTTCTTTTGTTTAATTTCTCAAATGTAGCAGTTCACGCGGCCATTCACCATGTCGTTCGCCATTGTTGTGCCCCAGCCCAGATTCAACCGAAGGCCGAACAACGCCAAAATTTTATATATCCAAACTGTGCACAGCGAATACAAATTCATCATCAAGTCAATCGTCGTCATTATCGGCTGCACCGTCGCCAAACTCATCCAGCGCCATGGAAATCCCAATGGACATACCGAATCTGTGTGCCAAAGCGACGGCCCATTCAGACTTGAACAGTGATCTCGATTGTAGTGATGTTGATTTTGATAGCGACAGTCAAAACAAGCCCACAACACAAGATGTTGACGAAAAATCTGCTACACAAAAACGTGATGAGGCTTGTGAAAAGCTGAAAAAATTGTTTTTCGCACGTGTTAGCACAGACAGCACGGAAACCGATTGCAGTAGCATCACCGACTTTAAGCCACAAACAACGGCCAGCGAATCGAATTCGCATGTGACCGACAATAAATCCGAAGCGTCAATGGAATGTGATTCATCGAAAAAAACGGACGGTTTTTGTATCGTACAAAATCTCGTCTCATCGACTAACGATTTTGAGGTGATCAACGAGAAGCATAATACGTTCAACAACGATGATGACGTCGACCATCACAAATCGATTGAATTGATCGCAAAATGTGTGCCAAACAATGACTGTATCTCAGTTTCAGTAGCAGACGTTGTTGACACAAACATTACATTAGAAACGGATTCGACTGAAAACTCGACTTAGATGTGTGCGTGTGTGATTTCTTTTTTTTGTTATTGATTTTAAACTTCAAACGCATTACTTTTAGAATATTACAGGCAGAGAAGAAAATTTATGTTTTAGCGTATTAATGACGTTTTTTTCAAAAGATGGAACTTAGCACACGCGAGACATTATAATCTGTTTGTCGCATCGTTTATGAGATAAATAATTTAGGTAAATAGATAAATAAAAAGTAAACTGGAGTAAAGCATCTCATCATCGATATTGAAGCCAGCACATACCTTGTTCGGGTGATGCTGCGCTATTTGCATATGGTCGAAATAATACAGAGCAAGAGAAAGAGATAAGCAAATGGCTTGAATGAGAACCAATTCAATAGAAATATATACATATTTATTGTAGCACCTTACCTTATTATTCAATAAAGAAGAATAAATAATCGAAGCTCAATACAATCATTTCCATTGTGTTTTTCTGTGTGTGTCTAAAATGACAAACAATCCTTCTTCATTATTTCATTCCATTTGCCGACAGTGAAAAATGAAACGAAATAAATTGCGCATACAGCGGAAGAATTGCGTTTACATTTACGATGTTCATCTTATAAATAAATTGCATCAAAACTATATCATGTGATGAGCGTTTTGTGTGTGACGTAGAATTAATTCAAACCAGACGATTTCGGAATAAAAAAAAATAAACAGAAAGCGATAATGCTTATCTTTGCATCGCAGATATTTTGATTCGTATCGGATCAAGGTCATCTGTTCAATGAACTTGAACATGAACGAATTTTTTCCAGCTGAAACCGAAATTTACTTCTGCTTTCACTTTCTTCTAGTATTTTTGTTTTTTTCATGATTTAAGCGACAAATGTCATCAAAATGTACCTTACTATCTAACCAAGATTTCTTAAAAATTTCTCACTAAATTGATCAATGATTTCTGTGGACAGAAAAAAAGTTTCCCGAGTATGCTGGTACTATTATTATTACTCACAATAACCAATCGATTGAAAATCAATGGTAAAAACCCTGACCCAGCCTTAGCATTTGCAATTAAGCTGCATTACTTAAATCCAGCTCACTGTGAAGATGCATGTTTCTATTTTTAGCTTCCGCATGATATCATTGCTGCCAAACGCAGCTTGTGGTTATGATCATCTTATTAAATGGTGGATTTTTCCAAATTTTGTTTCCTACATCTACAGTAGAGCTACAGTTCAATGGATACAAAGACTTGAAATATCAATTGCTTAGAACTGAAAAAATTAAAAACGTTTTAAAGATACATATTTCCATTAGTTCACTTAATTCGTTATTTTTCCACCATAAGATGATTTTGCGCGGTAACAATCAAGTATGAATTGCAATCGCTGATGTATTGATAGGTCAAATAAGTGCATTTATAGCAGCCAATATCACTATATTGATTAAAAATAATCACAAATTAAAAGGGTATCAATCACTAAATTAATAACATTCAAGTGTGCGATGCAAGCCGTTCGCACTGTGTATGTTCGGTTCGATGCATCACAGAAGAATATTCCAACTATAAAAGATCAAAATATCGATTCGGTTTTTAGTTATAGTCAGTACTTCGTCGAAACCAGCACAACGCACACCATGTTGTTGAATCAGTGCAAAAACCTCTTATCAATATCCTTATTGTTGGTCAGTGTCGTTGCTTCAGTGAAAGCGGGTGAATTCGATGCGAAAAAACATGTGTCTTACGAAATGTACTGTCGATTTTCGAATGAAACTACAACAACGACATTACATCAAATCGACACGAGTATTTTGCGAAACGAAAATTTGGTGGTTGAAGGTCAAGGTGATAATAGAGTGCTGACTAGTATTACAAATTGCCGACTGAACTGGAATCCAAATCGACCGACTCGAATATTTATCCATGGATACTACAGTGATCGTGATACATTGAAGAAATACGCCAAAGCATACTTGGAACGAGACGATTACAATTTCATTGCTATCAATTGGCTGCACGGGGCACAAACTATCAACTATGTCAAAGCACGGTATAGAATTTTAGAAGTTGGCAAAGCCGTAGCACGATTCATTGAATACCTGGTCACAATCGGATTGAATTTGGACGATCTCACATGCGTCGGGCATTCGCTGGGTAAATCATTTAAAAAGTCCACAGCACAATTGAATCGTAGAGCACAATCATTGTCATAACACCTTTTCTCAAGAATCCAAACCGGCTGCAATTTTCGTGGCATGGCCCAATATGTTTTGTGTTCTATTTTCCTCTAGGTGCTCACACTTGCGGAATTGTTGGCAAGAATCTGAAATCCGGGAAATTGGCAATCATTTTTGCACTTGATCCGGCGTTGCCACTGTTTCATTTGAAAGATCAAACCTGCAGGCTGCATTATGATGGTAAGTTTCTCACTTTTTCTACGTTATAATGGCTATTTTTCATTCCGCCACATTTTTCGCAAGAATTAAAATTAAAAAAAAAAAGATATTTGAAATGGAATCGACGAAAAATCATTAAAAATTTTGAACTTTTTTCAAATTCTTACTACAGACGCTAAATACGTTCAAGTGATTCACACGAGTGGAGGTTATTTGGGTGTTAAACATCCCATCGGCCATGCAGGTAATGCATATCCAAATGATACTATAGATTTAGAACAATCCGTTTATTTTGGCGTTAATTCCAATATTGTTTTGCAGATTTTTACCCAAATTTTGGATGTGTTCAACCTTTGTGCCGCAGTTTCATTCCATGTAAGATCAGTTCTGACTCAAAACTTTAAGGTTTAATATGAAATAATTTCCATTTTCTTTAGTTGCTGGTGAGATTTGTTCGCACTCCCGTGTTCACGATTTATTCATTGAGAGTTTATCACGCGCAACACGATTTTGGGCAACGAAATGCACATCCTATGGCGAAATATATGAAGAACGATGCTCACGACATGGAGAACGAGCACTGATGGGCGGTGACATTGAGAATGAAGAGCGTCCTTTTGGCTTGTATTACTTGCAAACCAATGGAAAATCACCGTTTTCAACGTTTCGCCTGCAGGAAGATATCGTGTTCCCATGAATAGAACAAGCAGTTGTTTCGAATCAAGCACAAACTACTATTGTTATAAATAGATTTCGTTGTGGATTCGATAGACTCGCAGAATTTCTAGAATGATGCAAAATACGAAAACAAACAAACCGATGATGGTTTGTTGCACTCAATGAATTTATTGAATTTGTAAATCAATTGACGCTAAATTAGTTTTGTGTATTTCAATGATAACAATTTTATTTCCACACACTCAATAGATTGATGTATATTATTTGAATGTTTAATTGTCAAATGGAAATATAAGCAGATCGCATAGAATAAGATACTAACGACGTGCATAGACTAAGGGAGACTGTGTGTATTTAATATTTGCCAGTTGACTTTTCAAAATGTTCTAGACAAAGTGTCATTAGGAGTGGATTAGTTGAGAGGTCAAAATAGCAACATAAGAAAACAATTAACAACTCATTACTCAAAACCTATTTAGAACTTCAGCGTTGAACCTGTAAATTTACCTTAAAACGCCTCAACGCTAAATTGAAATGTTCGATTCAAATATGTGAATATTTACAAAAATGTTTTTGGATATACTTTAGAAAATATGTTTTTCAATGCCAGTAAATATTCGAATAAATAATTTTTCTCACTTAAATTGATTGATTATATCAACTTCAACTGAAAGAAACTTAATTTTATCATAGACAGTTTTTTCTCTCATTTTTACATGCTCTTGCCATTTGAAAATCCCGCAAAATAAATGAATGTGAGCACACTATGCATTTCATTTCAGCATTCTTCTCACAATCGAGGAAACTCCATTTGAACGATTATTCTATTGTTTTGTCTTCAGCTCAGGCACCGGCTCGAATTCCGGTTCTTAGTCGGTTTCGTCCCACAATTTTACCATTGAATATTCTTTATCATCTGAAAAGTTGTGTCGAATGCACCTTTTTTTTCGTTCATATTGTTTTGAATTGTCTGTCCAATTTTTAACTTTATTCAATTATTTAAATCAACTAATTTGTATTCGAAAAATGGTTCATTCACCCAAAATTATATCAACAAAAATTGCGATCTTTTTGTTCGTGTGTACCCTTTGTTGGTTTGGAATCACTGATCGCATCATTACAGGAGGCAACTCTAACAGTGATGGTTCAAATACCTGCCTTGCAAAAGGCATCAACTATTTAAAAAAGGTAGGTTTAGTTTTGGAGAGAAATTGGTACTTGAATTACTTAAACGCTCATAAAAGGTATGCATCTAATTTAAAGTTTGTGTTTTTCCACAGTCTTCTGTCATTACAATAAAGTCGTTTATGTCACCAGGGAACACGAGTCAAGCAATTGAAATGAACCAAGCATCGTCCGAAAAGAAGAAAAATACTAACAAGAATACTGGTGGCTTTTTTTCAGGACTACTTCTGAAAATAAATCGATTTATAAAATGTCTTGTCATTTTGAAATTTATCCAATTATTGTTTTTATTGAGGCAAGCGAACAAGTTTAAAAAAATAGAAAAAGAAATTAACGAGATACTCAACGAAGTTATTATCGTTTGAGGCGGAATTTCCATTTTGTACCATTTTTTGTTACGATTTTTCCCGCAAAAAAAAAAATCATGTATTCATTCATTTTAACACCGCCAAGTACTGGTTGGAAATCATGTTTTCATCAATCCATAAAATCGTTGAATTTGAATCTGCAAAAAACTGAGTTAATGAAAAGGAAATGGACAAATATATTAATGGCTAGAATTGTACATAATCGATGACAAATAATCAGAAATAAAAACTTGAAAAAGACATGATGAAAAGTGCTGTGTTTTGTTTAAGCGTTACCTCTATGAATTTTTGCGATGAATGTTCACATGATCCACAGATCGTTTAACAAAAAACATCCTTCGGCCTTGTGCTACTTGCAAATTAATGGAAAGTTGCCGTTTTCCACGTTTCGCCCGCTAGATGATATCGTGTTCCTGTGAAAGGAACAATTAATTCACCCGAATCAAGTACAAATTGCTATTGTTATAAAAAGATTTCGATGTGGATTTGATTGACTCGGAAAATTTCTAGAATGATGCAAAAATCGAAAGCAAACAAACCGATGATGGTTTGTTGCACCCAATCAATTTATTGAACTTACAAAACATCTCAATTGATGCTAAATTGGTTATATGTGTATACAATTTCAATGATATATACCTAATATATTATTGTGTACTATTTAAATCATACAAATACATAGTTGCCAAATGAATAGAATAAGATACTTACGACGTGCATAAAATGAAGGTTTCACTGTTTTATCTGTATTCTCAATAAAGTGATACTATATTACGTAGTACATCCATTTAAATTCAATTTATTAAGATTTTTCGCTTAGTTTCGGTTCATTCAGTCTGGTTTACATCGAAACTTCTTAGTTGATTCGCAATTGTAAAGCGATACAAACTTAGTTGCCAACAGTTGAGCAACTATTTGTCGAAAAGAAAGAGTGTATTAATTTTCGTTGGTTTGGTGCTAACTTTGATGGGCTGTGTATAACTGTATGTAAGTCACAAATATTCATACTGGAAGCGTAAGAATATTTGCTATTTAAAGCCAGTGTTTTCTGTTGACAATTTTGTAAAGAATATTCTGCAAAAATTATCTATTACGATATTTTTAATGGTTTCTTCGCTGCATTACGGCCGTCTTTGCTGATTCGCGATCTTAAGATCATTCGCAATATTCATATATATATAATCAAGGTATTTTCTTCGTTTTACCACCGTTGCTTATATTCAAATGAAAAAGTAGTTCCATCGACAGGTAATCTGCTGTTTTTTTTTCAAAAAGAAAATATCATTTTCAACAGATTCAGCCACTAACAACGCCAATTAGCTGCCATACAACGTAGGGGAACATTGGCTAAGATGGACAGTTGGCTAAGACGGACACCAAGTCAAATTTTTGACAGATGACGTTCAAATGTCAAATTGATCAGCGCCATGCTAATGATTCATAATGAACTAGTTTTTGCTGTGGTTCCGAAGAGAAAAGACGTGCTCTGTGCTTGTGAAAAAATTTTCGAGTGAAATTTTTTGTAAGAAAATTTTTCCTTAGCATTTTTGCTAAGATCACAAAGTGAATTTTTTTTCGGCAATTTTGGAAGGTAATATATTGAATGTTTCGTTTTTTAGCCTAATTTCATCGTACAACATGCATTTTGATGTTATTTCATCATCGAAAATTTTTGTGTCGTCATGCAAAAAATGGCGTCTCTTGGCTAAGATGGACACCCATACATTGCGAACTGAATTTTGGCTATAAAATTTTTATGTTTGCATATTTTTTTAATCTGACAATAGGGTTCGAAAGAGGATGGAAAATGTAAACTTTTTGCCGAAGAGAGTTTTTCTGTTGTAGTGCAAAAAAAAATTTTATCGCAAATTTGCCGACCATATGAAAATTGACAAAAAAAAATCATTGGCTAAGATGGACACCCATACTTGCGAACATTGCATGTAAAAATTGGATAAATTCGTTAAATTCAACGACCAATCACCTTTATTTCTTGTATTAAAGGCATAAAAATCAATAAAAATTGATTGAACATTAAAAATGAGGTGTTGTTTCCATTTTTCAGTTCATTTATTTCACCATTTGTATGGGTGTCCATCTTAGCCAATGAATTTTTTTTTGTCAATTTTTATATGGTCGGCAAATTTGCGATAAAAAATTTTTTGCACTACAACAGAAAAACTCTCTTCGGCAAAAAGTTTACATTTTCCATCCTCTTTCGAACCCTATTGTCAGATTAAAAAAATATGCAAACATAAAAATTTTATAGCCAAAATTCAAAGTGGTGTCCATCTTAGCCAATGTTCCCCTATTCTTACAAATTCTTTCCAAATTTCTTTCAACAGTGAAATTCGCAGCACCAAGACATTCACAGAAAGACCGTACCTACGATTCGGATTCAGGCCAAGGAATTTCAATTGCATCGGTAATATTAAGCCCTTTCAGTTGATTCTCATCACTTTACGTTATCATTGTTTTATGTCTCTTAGGTTTGAGATTGGCGAAAATACAAACGAAGATTGGATTGGTGTTAATGCTGCAACGATTTCATTTTGAACTGGCCGCTGAACACATTGGCAAAGAATTGAAATACTCACTGGCTTCCGTTATTCCAGTACCCATCTCTGGAATTCCGCTGAAAGTTAGCCATCGATCGAAAGGTGGAATAAAATTGTGCATTTTCTATACAGATACATTTTTATTAAACATTCATTATTGTTTTATCCAAATGGTGTTTACACTAAATTGAGCTCTTAACTAAATTCAAATAAATCGCTGGGTTGAACATTGAAAATGTGTTGAATATTTTTGTTTTAGTTTACATTCAAGCTACAATATTCTATACAAACGCAGTCGAAGTTCAAGCTTCAACCCTTTCGGTCTCATTGATAACATTTTGCACTGATTAGATGCGTTGCACTTCGACTGCAATCTCGTATTCGACATTCGATTCAAAGCAAAACATGTTACAATTTTCGGGCTATTTTCTGTCCAACTTTTCGTTTTGATTTCAATTGATGACTGTATGGTAACCATTTGAAATGATTAAATATAAATATATATAAATATGATTTCCATTCAAAATGTTTTAGATTCTAAATTTTTTGTTCAAGTGTTACGACCTCAAAAAGCTTTTCATTACATTTTCTTTGAGCTTCTCAACGAACCTTCCCAATGTTTTCTCTTCGATTTTTATCATTCAAAATAATGAGAAAAAAAATAACAAAGGAAGAATATTTAGGTGCATCTTTATCAGGCAATCATGGAAAATCACGGTGAAATCCATTTTACCTTTTATATAAAAAAACATTTCAAGATTATTCAAAGAATAAAGCATTTGTAGATATAGCGATAATAAAATAAAGTAAGCAATGAAGACCCACACCAACATGTTTTTCCTTCAAGTTGTTTGCAATTATTCATTAAGGTGAATAAGAATATTTCGAGATAAAATGAATCATCATCAAAGTATAATATAGCATATTTGAAGAAAAACTGAAACATGAAATCATCATGCAAAAAATCTTTGGACATCGTTTATGAAAATCTGCGGTTTTCAAGAAAAAATTATACAATTTTTTGCAAAAAAAAAACTTTCAGATGGTAACTTTCTACCTAATTAAAGGCAAAATGAATAAATGAATCAATCAATAAGTAATTACAATTATAGTATAGTTTATTGGATGTACAGTTCAACGGGTTTGACAACGATGATGGCCTATTAAAACAAATTCAACTAAGTACCTATCCCCCGATATGTCGTAGCATTTCAGTTAATGATTATGATTGTAAGGATATTATAGCTGCTATCGATTTAAACGAAACGCAAACCGGTATGTATGTTATCATTGTATTATTGTCTTGTAAATCGATATTTTTGTTTTAATATCCATTTTGTTTTCGTTTGAATTTTAAGACGTAAAGGAAGGTGGGGATTCGGGGGAAGGTCTAACCATTGAAGATCAAAATCAAACTCGGCTCCTTGGAATACTAAGCCACACCGTAAAAACAGAACCGAACTTAGAAATCCCGGCTTATTTTAGTGCCATTCCATATTACCATCAATGGATCCAGGATACAATCAAGAACAATTCAGATTATGCTTATGGACAGCCATGACACACAGGTTATAAATTATAGACCTCCTATTCCCGCTTTCTAAGCGGGAATTTCCCGATTTTCGTCGTCATTCCCGCCGTCCCGATTATTGGTCAAAATTCTCCCGATTTGACTTTTTTTAGAAAATTTTTTTCATAATAATATGAATAAAACCTATTATTTAATTCAAGAATTTGCATATAATTAGGCCTCCCAGATCAATTTCAGCTCAAGTCGGGAATTTTGTAGCTCCAAAGCGGGAAAAATGAACCGAAATCGGGAATTTTCCAAATTCAATGAATTTACATAAATTTGGCCGCTAAAGCGAAAAATTCCCGAACAAATTGGGAGAAAATGATATCTGTAACCCAAAAACATTTATTTTACGTCACAACAAAAAAATAACATTATGTAATTTTCGCATTTTCAACTTGAAAATTGACCAAAAAGACATACTCTGAAAATTAACTCGTTCTCCCAGAGTACTTTGTAGTATCTGGGCCATGTTATATGTCGTTTAAAAATTCTTGTGTGGTCTTTTTGCATGTGTACCTTCAATTTGTGTTTGTCTCGACGATATTCTTTACACAAATGGCATTGAAACCGACGGTGGCCACAGCTATCTTCATGAACCCCTTTTTCCTCTACGGTTGCGTATCTTCCGAAGCACTTGGAGCATCCGAATGGGAATCGGTCGCTATGTTTTGATAACAAATGCCGATTTAGTTTAATCTGTTCGATGAATTCTTTTCGGCAAATTCCACATTCGATCGATTTTTTTGCTCCGTGTTTCGATTGCATGTGCAGCTTCAAACAATGCTTTTGAACAGTTTTGTAATGGCACACGGTACATTCGAAACGGAGAGGATCGCATAGTCTTTCATGATCGATCTTGACTGATTCTTGCTTAAATCCTTGATAACATTACAGTAATAAACGAGAGTGCTTGAGCAATTGATTAAACATATTTTAACCATATATTTTTCTATAAGAAAATATTTATGTATTAGAAAAATAAAACAGGAAACAAATACAGGAATTGTAATCAGAGTAGTAAAAGTGCTGATGCTTGCAATGTTGCTGTTCCTTATTTGTAATGGATTTTTGTGTAAAAAAAACACAAAAATGAAATAAGAAGTGTAAAACTACAACATTAAATGCGTTGCATTCAATGTTCAGAGAATAAGGATATATCGCAGCCTTCCTGGCCATAAATGGAGCATAATTGGAATATATCCACATGTCATGTGAAGCTGAAAATCCCGTTGAACGAATTAGTCGTGATTGCTGCTGATGGACAGCAACATTGTCCGAAACGCATTCAGGTTAGCATTAAATTTATTTCAATAATTTAAACCGACTCCAGTAGAGTCAATAAGGTGAAAAATTGACATTCATTGGAATGTATTTAAGTGAATATATCCACACTTTAGGATTAAACACAATATTTTTACTTTATTGTGGAACAACCAATTGATGATAATTAAACGCAATAAATTGTTACAATATTGGGATTTGAAATGCACCTTCATCAACCGTAACTCTAAGCCTAATAGTAGCTTAGAGCTCGAATGATACTTCATCTAAGAAAGTATAAATAGCTGTAAAGCAAGTTATCTAAAAATGTAGTTACAATGGAAAGAAAAGAGCACCTCGTTAAAATGCAAAGCTGAATTTAGAAAAGTTTAGTTATTGGTGCATTTTTCAGTTAAATATACAAAAAACAATCACAATGATATATCAAATAATTCAGTTGTTGAAATGGTTTCCTTAGGAATATAACAGTTTATGCTCAGGGGAATTCGTATTTATCTGCATGTTTTTTTGTCTTTATAAATGTTTGAATTTGGCTTCAAAAGGAAGCTAATAGCGGCCAGCGATTATCTCACAAAGCGTTCTGATTAAATTCGGATTACACTAGAACTATTATCTAGTTAATTATGTTCCATAAAACATGATTTTAAAAACCAGCGTATTATAAACGAATCGAGCTACACTTCACCAAGAATTAAATTTTCACTTAGAGTAAAGAATACCAAAAAAAAGAAATGGTATTATGCGATGATGAAGAGGGCTACCAATATGGGCTATCGTACAAATAACGCAATCGTGAATTTGGCTACAAAATAAAGTTAACAGCAGCTAACGATTAGGTCGCAAAGCGTTCGGTTTGAATTCAAATCAAACAAGAACTCGCAGTTGCTGTCGTTCTCATATTTAAATACCGGTCAATTGCAATGCCAATGAAATGCACCATTGAATATGGCACCATAACAAAATAAAGTCGACAGTCTCAAATCCGACGCTGGCTCATGAGCCGAAGAACTATTAGCTAGTTACTTGAGGTCATGGCTAAAAATCGTATTGATAAGGATTAATTGGAAATTTCAAGAATTTCACATTTCTACCGAAAGTTGGATGTTGAATGGTCCAACAATGGAAAACACATTTTTGTAAAATTGCACGTTTCTAGGGCTATTTTTTAGACAACCGTTGAATATATGCATTGTAATTGAATAACGTTTTAGATGAGTTCAGAGCAAATACACAAAGATTTGTATAATATAAGATTTATGGTTCTCTCCATCGAAGGACAAGAGTAATATGAAAAATATCAATATCACTGCGGTACTCAACATTTTGATGTCATTTCCTATCGTATACGTATCGAAGGGAATGAATGAATAAAGATAAGATGTGTAATTAGAGCAAAGATGTAAAACCAATGCAACGTTGGATCATATTCTTGGAATTTGATGTGATAAACCAAGAGTTTAATTATCCAGATTCACATAGAACATAATTTAGAAATATGGTAAATTATGAATAATCATAATATACAAAGAAGATTCATTTGGCATTAAGCGAATATTAAGCAAGTAGTGATGAAAAAAAAAACAATATATTGAACTTAGAAGTTGTTAAAAGATTAAAAAAAGATCCGCGTAAAAAAACAATAAAATCATTGGGAAGGTTTTGATCGAGAGCTCTCCTTTTCACGTCTAACTATATCCCTAACCTAATCATACAAAGCTTTTTGAGGCAATAAAACACTCACCATCTATTAACCGTCTGCCAATGCCGGTGTAACCCATCCGTATTTTTCATGCGTCTTTACTAATGACCGGAACGCCTCTTCTGCGGTTTGCTTGCTAAATTCTTTGCTGGATTTTTTCGTTCGTGCGATTCGTGCTCGTCCCTTCGATAAACTAGCGGTGAACTGCATAATAACTGTGCATATGTTTTAGTTATGGTTGTCGTTTGGAAGAACGTAAAATTCAATTGTACACATTAAAATCATGTTTGGTTTTGAAATCGAAAAATTGTCTGAGTATTTATGTATGAAGTTTTTTTCTACCTGCTTCAACGGTATATGCGCTAGCCCATCCACGCGGTGTTAATAATTCCATGCATATAGCACCACCATTCATCACAAATCCTTTTTCGATTTTCGGCTCAACAACGCGCATAAACGGCGGTAAAAATGGGAAACTGTCCGGAAATATTAAATGCAACAAGATACAAGAGATGTTCTGCTCTTGCATATCGCACGCCAATTCGGATTCTGGGTCAATGTCGTGCACACGAACGTACCATTCGAACAAATTGTCATTGACTAGCTCTACCTAAAATTCAAAGAAGGAAAAAATCGATTAGAAACATTGAAATCAATGATGATACGTCATTAAATAGAAACAAGTTGAAATAAAGTGAAAAAAAATTGAAAAAGAAAACGAATAAACACAAGCAAAAGAAAAAGATTTGAAAAAGTGTTGCGCACCGAAAATGAATTCTTTTGCAAATGTGATGAGCGTTGAATTTCCTTAAGCTCTTTCATAAGTCGTTTTGCTCGGATCGTTTTGTCGTTGGCTTTACTTGGGTATTTTTGACTTGTGCTGGGTGATATGCCGCTAAAATATTCAAATCAAATTTCAATTAATGACATTTGACGGGATATTTGTTATAAACGAATTTTGCATAACATCTTAGCTTTAATTAGCAATCAGTAATTACCGTCTTGATTTCCTTGTCGGGCTCTTAGAAGCATTATTACTGTTTGCGGGCGCAATGTTCGCCTCCCGTCGATTCGCTGATGTTTTGTGGAAAAGTTTTCGCAATGCTGATAGTACACGCTCCTTTGGACGGAATGACATGTCTGGTCTATTTGACTTTCTTTGTTTGTTTTTCTGAAATGAGAGAAATTTGAAAGGATTTTATTTCACGCGAATGATTGAAGTGTACCGTTTGAAAATGCAAATCAGACAAATGTACTTGAAAACCAAATAGAAAACACTGAAGCAAACAAAAAATCTGGAATTTGGCATTTTAGCAAAGGCCAGGGAAACTTCAACTTGAATATCAAGCGCATTTCACGTTGGCACGGTGCCCATGTCGTGTAAATCTCTACATTGGACAAAGTGGCAACCTCGTCAAGAACGCCAAACCAAAAACTGAATACAAACAGCGATTACATACGAAAAATATTATCATAATTTCATTGGATTTGATTTACACCAAAGCTCATTCCGACCAATAACTCAACTTGCACAGATGGATTTTATCACGCAATTACATTCACATGAATACACTCAACATAGTTTATGAATGACATTTGTTTTTCTTCTTCTTCTGTAATAAAATTATGTATCAAAGCTTATTCTCCCGACGCCAAGTTGGTTTTAATGACATAACACAAAATTTGCACCGGCTGCGTTGGGCAACACATGTGGTTCGTTACATTGCAATGACTGCGAATCGTCTTCATAACCGCCGGAGACTGTGCACAGCGGTGATATAATGAAGAGAAAAAAAAACGACTAATGGAAAACTACGCTTTCACTTGAGCACGCATCAAAGCCAACAGCATTTTCCGGCAGAAAAAGATCAACAATTTAGTTTATTACATTGCAATCGACAGCATTTTGCAATCTGGAGTTGGATTTTTCTCTCTAGTTACTTTCCATCTACACTTGTATATGCACTTATTGGTCTGAAAATCCCTTTTTGGGATCTGAAAACGGGATTTACTTCATTATTTTAGTCAAACTGTATTGAGATATGATGGAGGAAAAAATTGTGAAAAATAATGAAGAAATGGAAGAAAGGCAACGAACAACTGCCGAACGAAACATGAAACTCAAATACTTGGAGAAAATTACATTGGGATTATGACAATCGCCTTAGACGTCACTACAGCACACGCTTCAATCAAAACATTCACTTGCACCCGCATTATTCGCAATTTTTCACAATAAAAACTTTACAGAGAAAAATCAAGTTGATATTACACTCAATAAAGTATCCGCCATTTGAACAGACGGAAGTGAAAAATTGTGGAGGTGTTTGGTAAATACGCAACCTTGTTCAGCATTTTCAACTTTTCCTATTTGAACGGAATAAAAAAATTGTGTTTTCCATCATATCTCGAACATTTGTCACATTCATTTACTTTGTCACTTAGCAAAATTCAATCATTGTAGAAAGTTTGTTCAACGAACATCGGGATTCATGGAATGTTGAATGAACATTTCCAGCAAACACAATGGAAAGCAACCCGGAGATTTTTCTTCATTTTCAATTAATACCATTCATCATTGTCCTTCATCATTTGTTCAAATAAAAATCACCATGTTTTATCGTTATTGCCAATTAAAATCAACTTAAAATTGAAAAAGTGACCCTTATACTTGATTCCAATGGCAAATTCAATGAAAATAGAAGACAACGATGGGACGAGAAGTCGGTTTTCAAACTAAATTGCGTTCGAGTTGAAACTACGCAGGAAATCATAGTTGGCACGGTTGCCGGGACTCTGATATCGGAAAACCATTAATTCAAGTAGCACTTGACCTTCCCTTGAGCCTCTCTATCGGATGTCAGATGCAATAACACACGTTCTAACTAATCCACAATTATTTGTCCGAATAAACAATGTTTGAAAACGACGAAAAAAGCACGATAGCGAAAAATCAGTCTCATGTCTAGCTCGTTCAATTGTTTTAAATTCGATGACAACGTTTGAAATTGAATCAATTTTGTGTTAGATTTTTCTTTCAATTGAAACTTTTCTTTAACATTTAAACAAATTTACAAGAACTTCTGTTGAAAAGAAGAGAGAAATTGAGTGAAAAATTAAACGGAAATGAAGAAAGGATAAAAAATAAAATTAAATTAAATTACAGAAAATTGGCTACAGTGTTAACACGCCCTTGTTATCACACCCACAGTGCGGAGGTAATGTCAAGTTGCGTTTCCACTTAAAATTATACTGATCAATTGTCTATTTTTAAACGACCACAAACGCAATAGAAATGTAGACTGATATATACAAATTAATCAGTCATAACGTGCGATTGCACTTTTGTTAACCTTTCGTTGGTGCAATTATGGCTGCGCTATGTTCTGGTGCATATGATTGCATTGGTCAATTTCAAACTTGAGTCAATTGTGACGGAATGAATGTGCTTCGTGCACGACAAAATGTAATTTGATGAAATGCATTGCATTCGATGGAAAACGTTATGAGTACATTTAAATGATTGATTTGGCGAGCTGTTAAGTAATTGTTATCAATTGTTAGTTGGATGAATGCATCACTCTTCATATCGTGTGTGAATATGATTCATTTTCGCTTGATGGTATTCCATTTGTGGATGGAGCACAACAAAGACATAAAAACGAGTGGAAATGTAATAAAATCCATTTGTACGGAACTTGGATATGGATGAGTTTTCTTTTGGTAGGTGACGAACACGATTCGAGTGCGAACACGGGAAAGAAAAGCCAACGTCAATATGAACGTCAGTAACATATGAATGGACAGGGAATTACGTCATTCTCTCATACTCCTGCTCTTGATTCGCACATCAAATTTCCATAAACGTATTTTTCTTCGATTCAACCATGCTCAACCATATGGGAAAAGCTTTCTAACGCTGTAATAAATGCAATCTTTATCTTTTTGCACAACGTCATGATGACGATTTTTCACACTTTTTTTCCCTACGGAATTATTCCACACACTTAGTGTGTGTGTGTGTTTGTTTGCCCGTTTCAAGTAGTGTTGTCAAGATTGAGATGAGATATTGAGTTGCGAAATAAAAACACTTGAATGACACAAATGATGTCGCGAATGCAATTGAACTGATTGAAATTCACTTACCAAAGCAGAAATTCACGAAATGCACACAAAACGAGCTGAGCTGCTTGTTTGTCTGGAATTATTTTGCACGGATGATGTAGACAAGTGTTGCAACAAAATCGATGTGTTCGAATAAGCGACCATTTTTGTACTGATGCTTTGAATGGAAAAAAAATCTATTTTCATCTCGTGTGCAAGCAATGTAAGGGGGATGTTGAAAGCCGTCACTTGTTAGGCAGTAGCTCTAGTGCGCAGACGCCGTTTGACCTTCTGCTCTATTGTTTTGGTTTGCTTTTCATTCATAAAACTTCGGGCGAAGGTAATAAACACGGAATACATTGAAGCTATTGGCGCAAACACCGTAATTTGTCAACAAAATCAAATTGCACAAGGATTCCGACCTCAGCACGGATTAGCAACCGTTGATAAAGTAGAAAATTATTCTAGGCACTCTCAAAAGAATGAACTCAATTTAATTAATTGCGTGGCATCATTCACACCAAAGTTCTTATTAAAATGTATTTATTCAGTCGTTTAAACTACCACCGATGCATTTTATTTGAGACGATTTTACTTTTTTTCTCATTATTTTAACTCATTTAGCTACTCTAGATCACACGAATATTATGCAGAATTTGAGAACAAATTTGAAAAATGAAATATTTGTCAAGCTTTACACTTAATTCGATAAAAGAAGAATTTTCTTAGGAATTTTCATTCAACTGGCTCGAACAATTTCTTTTCAAAACGGATCAAATAATTTCTAATTAAATTTTTGCCACAAGAATGAAATTAGTTTTTCATCTAGATTCATTTGCACGTGTCCGTATTCGTATCAAAAATCGAAATTGTCTTTTCAGCAAACCCATTTCATAGTCATCCGAGGCACGTCAGAAAACTTTCAAGTAATTGTAACGATTCAAACTAATTTCCGATTAATTGAGATTCTGATTAAATGCAATTACAATTTCCAATTAACAGAAATAGAAAAAAGTCATTATTGGAATCATTTTGATCATTACATTCGAAACTTGTTCAAAGCTCAATAGAAAAAATGAATTAAAAATTCATGTAGCGCTCCAATTATTTCATCAGAATCTCTTCACTGCACTATTTGTTTGAAAAAAAATTCCAGCACCAAATCTATTTATAACACTTGCAGCAACGATGTGATTTAGTCGGGAATCCAGTGTGGAATAACTAGCGATTTGATTTCAGTGCAATAAAGCCGTTCAGAGTGTGAGATGCAAATGGAAACAAATGTACATGTAAAGTGCTTTATTGGCAGTTTGTTTCCGTTCGTTTTGTACTTTAATCATTGGTCGACACATTAAACTAAGGGGGAAAGAATTGAATAAATGAAAATATAAATATTGTAAATAATCGCATATTCTACCGAATTTGGATCAATACGTATCAATGCGTGTCAATGCACTGAATTACTAGCCACGAATGCATGCAGTTACGGTCAATGAAATGTGCGTATTTGCTACTGTCATTCGTGCTCGCCACGAACGAGACGGAGCAACAGACGAAAACAACAACAATAACACAACGAAACGCAGTGCAAATGCCTGCGAATATTTGTTAATAGAGCAAATATACCAATAGTTCTTTCCCCCTAGCATTAAACGAGCGAACGTTATGCTTGCTTTTCACATTGTTGCTGAAATCAAAAGTAGACAAAAACGATGATTATTACTTTGAAATACGAATATAAATGCATGGACATGTAAACTTAGCAACTTTTTTGTTCATAATTATCAACCGAGCCAAACTGATTTCGATTTATAAAACCCGATTCAAAATTTGCATTTGTAGAAATGAGTCGAGTGACAATGATGAATTACATCGCTTGAATTGGAGCGATGTGTGTGTGTGCAAATTAACACTCGACTGAAAAAACACCGTTTGCTGAACAAGCACTTACCGTGTGATCGTTATGCACACAAATTAAAATCGGTATTTTCATTTTTCTTTCGTATTGCTTTTGATTCTGACTTTTGGCCTTTGCATTTTTTTCCCCTGTTTTTTCCGCTTATCTAAACACAATCTCATCCAATGAAAACACCAATTTTCCCTTCTTCTTCTTCTTTATATCGTCATTTATTTCACATATTTTTCGTTTCAAATTATTTCTACTGTAAAAATAAGCTTGTCTCTCTTACAATGTTCTTTTTCTGGCATCGAAAAAAGAAAATTATTACATAAACTCAATGTATTCATACAATTTACATATAAATTGGCCGAAATCTAAACACCTAAACAAAAAATGTGTCAATTAATTCAAATTAAAGGTGATTCTCGCCAAAATCAAGTTCATCGTCTGACGGCAATTCATCCAGTAGATCGATATCTTTTGTCTCCGGACACTGTGAACATCGACTCTCTTTGATGCCATAATTGATGCAGGTCGATCCGACACATTCACAACAGCCATCGTAGAACCATCTGAAAGGCAAAATAGTATTTGATTCCATTCGTTTTATTTATTGCTTGCTCAATTTAAGAGTTGTTTCCGCCTCAATAGAGGATTTGGTTTGAATCTTACCGATAGCTGGTTGCACCCATGCTCTCACAGTTTTGTTTGCACTTGTTCGATGATAAACACTGTGACATGTAAACCACCGTGCAGTTATGTGTTACAATCTCCTCTCTGCTCTTAAGCGATGTGTCCAGAGTGGAATCTGCAGATTCTGTAAACGAAAGTACAAAACATTGAATATTCGTTTAATGTCAATGGGTGCGTGTTGGCGCAAACATTGATTTTCAGTCAACTTACGCAGAATATATTTGAATGGCTTTTCTCCTTTTGGGCTCACCAAAACCGTTTGAAAATCAACTGGAAATGTGAATGTTGTCCATTTATCTTCGTCCTCGTCCGATTCTTCGGTGAGTGCCTTGAATAGTCCTGGAATCCCTTCCAAATCTTCAATGTGCGACTGACGCGATACATTTCGTGTTTCCGTTGGTTTTGGACACATTTCTGAAATCGGAATAGAAAAGATTAATCCATGAGTGAAATTTCTGTTTTTTAAAAGATTTGAAACAAGACATCTTGCTGAAGAGGAAAAAACACTCGGTTAAATAATGACTCAACATATGATGAATTGACTAAATTCTACAGCTACTCATATCATTTTATATCAAATCAATTCACTCTCTTCTAGAGAGTCTCTAGTTGAGTGTCTCAACTTACCCAAGCAACTGCAGCACTCCAATTGTAAATGGCCCAAGCACTTGAAACATTCCGTGCAACAGGAGTAGTTCTTGCTATCACATTTACAGCTCTGTGTCAGCATGCATTTGGATACGATGGATGCGCATACTTGTTCGTTGCACGAATAAGATAACTGCACGGAAATGATGAGCAGCAGCGCGGTTAATGCCGACAAACCAAATATCCTATTGTAATTCGTAGCCATTATTTTGCTGTGGAAAGAAGAAATTTGCAATTAGAATTCCGTTTACAAAGCAAATGATTTTGCCTTTTTTGTATGATGGTTTTTACTGTGAAGATTGAACAATTTGTTGAGGCAAAACGATTCAAAGTGGATATAATTGTGGTGATCTCTTCGAAATCGACTTAAGAATGTGGAGAAAAATCGAAATATAAACATCAAATGCATATTCCACACATATTTCTATCCAAATTGACCCATCATCATATTTCCATTTCAACAGTATTGTAATAGTTTTCCATCATATTCAATAGACAAAATTGAGAAAAAAGAAACGTATTCAATTTTAAATGATTTCACTTTTCGAAATTGCTTCAACTTTAATACGGAATACATTGGATCTCTTTCCGTGAAGGAAATTTTCAAAGTGGAGTTCACGACACGAAGCAATTAGAAGCCATATATTCATTGGAAGTGAATGTTGAATTGAATCGTAAAAGACGCAGTCGTTACAGACATAAACAATTCTGATCAATTAACAAGTCAAAGTCGTTCTCCACGCTTATGAGTTAATTAAAGCAGTGAGCGTAGCGTTGTTCAGCACGAGATCTATGTACAAATTGTGTGTGTCACTTGATTCTTGTTCTGCTCTCTTTGGATTAGGTTTTAATCTCTATGAATCAAAGACTGCTCAGTTGAGCTTGTGTCGAGTTGTATCGATGATAAATTGATGATTTTCGAATGGATTTCTCAATATCCAGTCCAGAATAATCAGGAAAAAACGGTATCTTCTAAGGACGAATGATTCATCGAATTTGATGTAACTCGACATGAATCTGAAAATCCCTTGATAAGTTTATGAACGAAAAAAAAGAAAGGAAAGAAACCAATCTATGAAAGAAATAGAAAACTAAGCGCCACACTCAGACGATTACACGCACTAAATGCTGGCTGTTTGTGTGTGAGAGAGAGAGAGAGAGAGAGAGAGAGAGATTGACAAAACAAAAAGACCAATAAAAAGAAGCAAGCACACAAACAGAGAGAAAGATTCATTCGGAACATTCCATTGAAGAAAAAAAAACGCATAAAAACCAACAACAATCGTAATCGATGTATCCTCAAATGAGATCGATGCAGCGCGCACTAAACAAACACAAACGGTCAACTGAATGGAGGTGAAAGAGAAAGAGATAATTCGTGTGTTGCATGTGTGTGGCATTCTCTTTTCTTTCGTTCTTTCCGCCTTTTTTTTCACGTACATGTTCTGTTTTATTTCCTTCCCGTTTTTCTTACAAATACCTTTTCGTTCTTGATTCGGTCTATCGTTTTTTTTGTTTCGTTCTTCAATGGCTTGCACTCGAAACGAAATATTTCCTTAGATGCTTATCGATCTTTTACTAGGAATCCACAAATTGACTTAGCACACAGACACTGTGTAAAAATCGTCTTGCACTTTACTTTAACTTGCTGGAAAATTGTTTCGTGTATGCGCGTCTGGTTTATGTCTTCTTCACCAAATCCATCAATTGGATTTATGTAAAAAACAAATAAAGAATGCTCACTTTTTATTTCACTTGTTGACAAGTTATCATGAAAATAACACACAACACCAGCGCGAATGGCTGGAACAAATATGTCTTTAGTTTTTTTTTTTGACAAGATCACCTCTCCTACGACGTGAATTGACAATGAGAGAGCGAGAGCCAATGCGAAAGAGATAAATCGAATATTTTAATATGAAATTACAATAACAACAACAATAAAAACACACACGAAACGAGAAAAAAATCAATCGCACAAACAGCAGCACGTTTGATGCTGTGTCGCTTACGCTTAGCTTATTGAGTCATACTGAATATATATCTTGGACGAACGACGAGAGAGTTAAGGTTTTTTCTCTGTACCTGATCTTGTTTTACACGGACACAACACATCGACCACTCGATACGCATACATGTTCAAATGCTGTGTTTGCACTAATCACAGATCAACACAGAGAGCATAAGCCGAGCTGTACATCGATATGTGAGGGACTACCATTCGGTTTCTGTTGGTAGACACTACCATAGGCACATGATTTATTTTTTAGGATTGAATTCTCTTGCTTTGTTGTGTGCGTGTGTGCGCTCGTTCACTCACTGGAATTTCGATAGTCTCAATGATGTTGTGAACGCTCCATTCTATGTGCCGCACAATTTGTCACAAATATGCGAAGCATTTTCTTCTTATTCACAATGATTGGCTTTATGACAAACCGTTTTTGCATGTTTTTTTTTCTGAACATCTTTGATTTTCGTACCATTCTTTTGGTTTCTTCTTCCGTATGTTTGCGATTTTAACACAGTCTTCAATGGAATATTCAATGAATTTTATCAATTGTTTTGAAATGTGCACCAAGTTTCAAAACAAAATTTTCTTTTCTCCAAATTTAAGACAATTTACCTTATTTCCATTCAAATAAACGGAATCATCCAAAAATTTAGTCTATGAAACAAATTATTGTTTCAACTACGAAATGAAAATTCATCTTTTTTTTTTACAAATTATCAAATTAAATGAAGACTTTAATAACAGAAAAGTGACAAAAACTATGTAATAAGTAGGTTTGTTTTGATTTGAATGTATAATCGTTTGTTTCATTCATTAAAATACATACATCTCACGACCTTTCTTTTTTATACCAAAGCATTTGCTGAACAGCACTTTGTTGTTGTCGTTAATTTTGTTCATTTTATTGTTTCTTTAGTGAATAAGTTTAAACAATATGGAAAAAGAGCAAAAAAAAAATAATAATTACATTTATCATAATCGTAATCAATTCAAATCAAATAATGTGATACGTCCGCTGCAACAGAAATCAGCTGACAGCCTGGACCGACGCACATTCATTAACCCTCTTGACCAAAATCGTCTGTGAATTTCTGGAGCTTCTTCAAATCTTCATCATTTACGGTTGGTTTAGTACGTGACAACGACTTCATCATGTCGCTCTGGAATATGAAGAAATTGTGTGTTAATTCGATTCATTGCACTGAGCTTAAAAATAAGAAACTATGAGGATAAACTTACCATTGTCACAGGCGGTTCGAAGAGTTTATCTCCAGGCACATCCATCCAAGTCATTTCAAATGCCCCTGGGTCACCAGGCGAACATGGCGTGACTAAATCATCGACAATCCGTGTTTTATCTAGAGGCGAAGGACCACGTACGGTCTGAAAATGAGTAAATAAGTCGATTAGAAACATAGCTAAGGAATTTAAAGATTTTTTTTTATTGTAGACGGTTGTAATCATCTCAACCTCTTAACAAGAGTTAGAAACATCTTTGAATCTCTCAAACAAATTATTCTTTCAAAATTTCGGACACAATAATCTGGGTGTCACATTCATGTGTGTAAGTGTGTAGAAGTCTCACCTTGAAATGTGTTGCAGTTTGTACTTTTCGCACCGGTTGCATGAGAGCATCTCGTACTACGATCGAAATATCTGCTCCTGAGTAGCCGTCGGTATTTTTTGCTAATTCTTTCAAATCGTCTTCGGAGAGTACATGCGATGTGTTGCCCAAGTGAATTTTGAACATAACCAAACGAGCGTGCTCTTCTGGCAGTGGAATGAAGATTCGCTTTTCGAAACGTCGTCGAATAGCTGAATCTAAGACCCATGGAATATTCGTGGCACCAAGTACCAAAATACCATCCATATCATTGCCAACACCTTGCATTTGAACAAGAAACTCGGTCTTGATACGACGTGCACTCTCACTTTCGTTGTCCGAACGCGATGAACATAACGAATCGACTTCATCGATGAAAATGATGCTGGGCTTATGTTGTCGAGCCAATTCAAACAAGTTTCTCACCAATTTTTCCGATTCACCCAGCCATTTCGACACCAAATCCGAACTGGACACAGAGAAGAAGGTCGAATTATTTGCTTCAGTTGCGACGGCCTTGGCGAGGTATGATTTACCCGTACCGGGTGGCTGTGGAAAGAGAACAAAAAATGGTTGAGTTTGAAAAATGACCATAAATGGAAAATTTTATCATGTTATGAAATTACTGTTACAGTAAATCATAAGACAATTGATCCATTCTCAGAAAAAAATGGTAAAAACTTACGCCAAACAACAAAATTCCCTTCCATGGAATTCGTTTGCCCGTGAATAGATGCGGGAATTTGATCGGCAGAATGACGGCTTCTTTGAGTGCTTCTTTGGCTCCTTCTAAACCGGCCACGTCCGACCATTTGACATTTGGTTTTTCAATGACAATAGCGCCCTCCAATTTGTTCTGCATTTTTTTCTTCTCCGGATCATCCGAATCCGATTCCTCGTCACTTTTCTTTTCGCCATCTTTGGAAGAACTTTCTCCATCTTTAATTGGCTTCTTTTTGCCCTTGGCCAAATATTCCTTCAACTTTTCCGCTCGATCCAAGTATTGCAAACATTTCGCACGGATTGAATCTTTTGCTTTGTCACCCTGCGCTTCATCTACAGAAAAAAACCAAAACAAAACAAACACGTCAAATACAACACAAAGATATTGCCCGTTCGTTTCGAAACAAAGTAATGCGTCATTTCAAGTAAATCCTCTGTGTGCACTCGTTCACTTACATTTAATTGCATGTAAAAAATACTCCACACCATGCTCATATAATCTTAATGCTTCTGCATAATTTTTGTTTTTATCCTCTTCGGTTGCTTTCGTTACTAAATCGATGGCTTTTTGGAGCGTACTTGAATTCGCCATGGTGTCTCTGTTTGACGTTTATCTGAAGGAACAAAAATACGAAATTAAAGAAAAAATTATTCGTTTTTTATCAAAACCAAAGCTAAATTTCTATGCAAAATCACAAAATGTAAATTATAATGTGGACATTTTTATCGGTATGTGCAATTGATGACGACATTCAAAACAACACTGAAATCCAAGGTTATTTTTTCACTGAATTAAACACAAATGCAGCTTTGAAATTGCATTTAAAATACAAATTCGCGTGAATGCATTGGAAATTTAATAGAAGATTTACCAGAAATGTCTAAATAAAAGGGTTACAAGTCAAACAAAAACGATGGAATCCAAATTCAGGCAGATCGATACGATATGTTGAAAATGTATCGTTCTGTAGTTTAATTAGTAGAATGACGTGATCTTTTGTGTATATATGCATCATACACTGGCAGTAGATGTGACACAAGGAAACGACAACAACAACAACAATTTCACCCTGACTGCCAAAACCCAGAAAAAAAACGTAATACGATAAATATGACTCATAAGTCACGGAATTTTCAATACGATCCAATGATTACTTACACCAATCACAATTTACAAGAAAAAACACATCTACAGATTGGGCTAGACTGATTGTGTCGTTAGAACCGAACGGAAACGTTAATGGGAAAATTCTTCAGAAATACTATTTTGGTTTCATTTACACTGGTCGCTGTACGATTTCAGTTTCTTTGTGTCAAACGTGATATTGAATTGATGTAGGTTCACATATTCAACACATATTTGGTTTTCGGTTGGTATCGGTGGTCACACTGTTTGTCAGTGCTCGCAAGTGACAGCTCAAACAACAAGCTGCATTGAAATTGCAATTTTCATCGGATCTTAAATCGGATTTGAAACATTTTCGCATTTTTTTCTCTCAATAAAATCAAATAAAAATTGAAAAGATAATACCACACCTACCTTTCAAATAGCCATGCCATAGAGTAGAACTGTGGATAATATTTGCGACAAATCGGATTTCAAAGTCAAAACAAAAAAAAAACGGGATATGAGTACATTTTATTTTTATTGTTCACATTTCTCAAAATCAACATAAGGTATATCTGATAGAATGTACTTTTTAATTTTATAGATTTTCATAAATGATTTTAATTTCGATGTTTTTTCACAAATTTGCGAAATTTTCGTTGTGAAAACTTCCATTGCGGATAAATCTTTGAATAAATTATTGGGTCCTCTCCTTCTTGGAAGACTAAACATTACAGAAACCTTATTGAACCACTTTTGGGCTGCTAAAAATTTCAGTAGCTTCAACGTGTTGCTTCGAAATGAATAGAATGTAAAACCGTTTAATTGTAACGAAATAAATTTCGTTTTTTGTCTAACTATGTTCAGTTTTCGGCGTATTTGTTCAAACATCTCTTCATACATAAACCAAATACCTATAATACCAATTTCAAGTCGTTCTATTGTTGGATGTTCTAATACGAAATCCAACCAAATTTCCGGTTCATCAGACCAGCACTTTACGGTCAATGTCTTTAGTTGCTTGAAAGAAAACACATCGATAGGACTCACTGCACTTAAACCATAATAGCTTGTCACATCTAATATTTCAATATTATTGAATAAAATGGGTGATCCTATGAAGCAA
>NW_022595246.1:10031252-10088375 GCF_009176505.1 Sitodiplosis mosellana | reverse complement strand
ATTTATATCATTTTGGTGATGATGTTATTTATCTGCTGAATTCTAGGCTCACGCTCACGTAGCGGTAGCGCTACTTCGAACCGAAGCAGATCTGCAAGGAGCCGCAGTGGTGGTAAGTTGCTTGGATAATGATTTTTTAATGTTAGATTATTGTTTTACAAATCGATGTTCACTCATTCCATTTTTAGGCTCACGTTCACGGTCACGCAGTAGAAGTGCTGCGTCAAACAGGTCAAATCAATCAAATCGTTCGAATCGTTCGAATCAATCGAACCGATCACAGCGCTCAAATCGCAGTCGCAGTGGCTCTGTAAAAAGTAGAGGTAAAACCGGTTGACATTTGCCCATTATTTAGATGTTTCGAAGCACGTTTTCTCTTTGATTTCGAACCAATTTCATAATGTTTTTTTTTGTATTCCAGGCTCTCGTTCACGTTCACGTTCCAAGAGTGGAAGTCCACAGCGAGCAAGTAAAAGTCGAAGCCGTAGTCGAAGTGGCTCTGTTAAAAGTGGAAGTCGTTCAAGTGAGTGATTTTTTCGTTATAGGTTTGAAAATTTACATTACATATGGCTTTGTACGGAAATGTTTGAAAGACAATTTTTTTTTAATCATGTAACGTTTAGAATCAAGATCGCGTTCACGCAGCGGAAGCCATGCATCGAACCGTAGTCGTAGTGGATCGCGCCGTAGCAGAAGCAGCTCCCGGCGAAGCCGAAGTGGCTCCCGAAGAAGCCGAAGTGGCTCCGCACGCAGTCGCAGCGGATCGGCAAAAAGTAGAAGTCGAAGCAGAAGTTCCGGTAATTTACAAGTTGCCCATCCAATTAAATATCTATTAGGAAGTAATTAGAGAAAGTGTACTAATCAGTCGAATTGTAGGCGGCTCCCGTTCTAGGTCCCGTTCTCGTTCACGCAGTGGCAGCGCTGTATCAAATCGCAGTCGAAGTGGTTCAGCTAAAAGTAAAAGTCGATCACGTAAGTTGATGGTTTTTAACTCTTATAAAAAAGGAAAAAGAATTGAATTTCTTAGACCAAATCAATTTACCTATTTTTTTCAAAGGTTCTCGATCTCGGTCTGGTTCGCGTTCACGCAGTGGCAGTGCTGCTTCGCATAGAAGTGGTTCGCCAGTGAATCGCAAGAAACGTGCTATTCTAAGTGATTCAGAGGATGAAGGTAAAAATCTGAATTTATTTGATCAATAAACACAAAGTAATGCAAAATCTTCTCAAAAATCAAAGGTGCCGCATCACAGCAACTGAAACGAGCCAAGATCATTGACTCCGATAATGAAGATGAGGTGCCAGTTGGCGAAGGCGATGAAAACGAAGGAGTTCAAAAACCTGATGACGGCGGAGAAAGTTCAGATGAAGGCGTTAGAAATGATGACGGCCCGGGGTGCGTTTAAATGTTCAATAAATTTAGTTTCATTCACTAAAATGTTTTGTTCCCAAACACAGAGGTGATAATGAACATGTTAATGACTTTGAGGCGATGCTGGCCAAAAAACGTGAAGAAGGAACGAAAAGACGCAAGAGACGAGATATTGATATTATTAACGGTAACGATGACAGTGAAAAAAGATAAATTCTTATATTATTCATTCTTATTCTTTTTCTATTTTCACCTAAAAAAGATAACGATGACATTATCGATCAGCTCATTCAAGATATGCGTGCTGCCGCTGAGGTATGTCGTTTGACTCCAGAATGTTTCGCTTCATAAAATCACCTTTCATGCAATAATAAAATGATTTTATCTTGAAAATTCATTAAATAGGATGATCGTGAATTGAATGTTCAACAAAAACCGGCCACTCGAAAGATTTCCATGCTAAAAATGGTAATGTCGCAATTGATCAAGAAAGACTTGCAGCTGGCATTTATCGAGCACAATATTCTAAATGTACTCACCGATTGGTTGGCACCATTGCCAAATCGAAGTTTGCCATGCCTTCAAATTCGTGAAAGCATCTTAAAACTGCTGTCAGATGTAAGGGTTTAAATGTTTTGATGCCATTTTTTTCTCTCGAAAATAACTCATAACCATTTTGTCTTTCAGTTTCCGCCAATCGATAAATCCTATTTGAAGCAATCGGGCATCGGAAAAGCTGTGATGTATCTGTACAAACATCCAAGTGAAACGAAAAAGAATCGTGAACGTGCCGGTCGTTTGATATCGGAATGGGCACGACCAATCTTTAATTTAAGTGCTGACATGAGTTCATTGACACGTGAAGAACGATTGCAACGTGATTTGGAACAAATGCCAAGAAAACGACGCGCAAGCCCCGAAGCCGGCACTAGCGCAAAGAAAAAAGAACTGACATCATTCACGAGCGATGAAAAACAACTGCGACCGGGTGAAAAGGGTTGGGTGAGCCGAGCACGTGTTCCACAGCCATCAAGCAAAGATTACGTGGTCAGACCAAGATCAACAGTTGACGTCGATTTGAGCCGAGTGAGTATACTCGAATATCGTTATGAGTTTTTAAGATCTTTGACTTTAATTTGAACAATTCGAATTTTCGGTTTTTCCTCTTTTCAAATTCCAAATTTTGAAATATTTCATTTAAAAACTTGTTTTTCTCTTCGTTCACAGATTGAAAAGAAGAAACCAAATCGCTACGAAAAGCATTTGAAGAAGTTTATCGATGCAAAACGGCTGAAAGGATCACGGCGAGCCGTCGAAATCTCAATCGAAGGTCGCAAAATGCAATTGTAGATATGTATCGTATGTCATTCTGGGTCAAGGTTGAAGTTTTGCTTTGGAAACATTATACATTATTCTAAGTAGTTTGAAACGAAAAAAAAAACTCACACAAGTTTATCGATGAAAATAAGAAATTTTTTATTAAAAATGTCTTGAAAAATAGAACCACATGCAAATGACCGAACAAATGAATTGGAAATAAATTCATAACTGATTGGAAACTCAACGAATTTTGATTTGTTTTTATTTTTTTACTGCTAATTTTTAATGCATGAAATGTAGAAGAAAATTAAATTAGGAATTAAGTTTATTGGCTTAAGAAAAAGCCAGGTTAAGTCACGACCCAGTTGAATAGCCTAAGAAATTGTATGAAGAAAAATTCAGTATTTTATTTCATTTATTACGTCGTTGGTCACTTTTATTAGTCAACATTCGGAAAGAAAAGACCTCTGAAATTCAATAAAAGTTAATAATTGAAGAAAAACACGGTTCAATTTGTTTCAATTACATATAAGATAGTGGTATATTTAGTTTCCATAAAAGCATAAAGTACATGGTTTTGTCATAAAATATCGAGAGAAAAAAATTAAAATTATAAAATACTTCACATCGACTTTCGATCATTCAAACAAAAACTAGTTTCGATAGAAGAAAGTGATAGGTAGGAATGTCTTTTTTCCGGTATATCTCTTATCTTCTAATAAAAATTTACATAAAAAATTTGGTTGATCATTTTTTTTCTCCACTCTCTTTTGATTTGTCAGTATATTGTCAATAAAATTTGAAACCAAATCGATTAAATCATGCGTGCAATTACGACTGAAAAATCTTTGCTTAATTTTTTTGTTTGTTTGTTTGTTTCATTCCATTAAATACCAAAAAAAGTGCTAATCAAATAAATTCTTTTTTTTTTATTTACATGATAATAATTTTGTCGATTCTTCACATGAAATTTCGTCAATTTTTTGTTTGTCTTAAATTTTGCGTCTTCGTAAAACCATGCCGTTTACATCGATATGAAATTGTTTTTTTTAAATTGTATTTTGTTGTTGTTTTCATGTATAAAAATTAAGAGAAAGGCCACATTAGAAAGTCTTCAGATTGTTGCATTCTTTTGCAGTTTGAAGTATCTGATTCGTTTTCTTTTCTTAGTTTTTTTTCCTTCGTGTTGTTTTTTGTTGTTGTTGTTGATTATGTCATTTTGATTAAACAATTAAAACAGTAAAATAAATCGAAATAGAATTCGCTAACGATTAACTTATGGCAACTAATGATATACCTCGGTTGATTTGTTTGTTTGTTTTTTGTTCTTCTCATGTGCAACTCAAGTGTATTTTTATCCACACATACACACACACACACATACGAAAAACAAATAATCCGATAGATAAAAAAAATTAATTGACAGAAATGTATTTTGATTTTCGAGTTTTCAACAAAACATTTTCAATCATCGTTCAATTCCAACCAGCGCAATTCGCTCTTCCGGAATTTGCAATAAAACAAAATGCACGAAATCTACGATGGTAGCACCTTGTTGAGGCTCAAGCGAACAAAAAATACTTGAGAACACAATCGAATTGTGCGATCTATGTGTGTGTGTGTTTATGTGTTGTGTTGTGTTGTGTGATTAGGAACGACATTTCTGAGGATGCATATTTCATGTAATCGTCTAACATTTAATAAAAATCAATGTGCTGTGTTTCGTTTTCTTTGTACCGCCGAGTAAAATTATATAGAGAAAAACTTTAAAAAAAATGGCAGCATCGTTCAAAGCGGTACCAATCCCTGGATCCTTACAACGAGCCAATAGTCAATAGTGCGCTTACAAACATAAACGGTTTTCTTTAAATATCCACTTATTTATTCCGTTACATATTTATTTATATACATGACAAGTACGGAAAATTCGTAACTCTTCTACATTTTATCTCTTTCCTGTATTCTTTTTGTTAACTACTACTTGTTATTTGCTTCTATTACACTCTAATCTCTGGGTCGTTTGATCATTCGATCGTTTTGTTAGCTGCATATTAAGAGAATGATCGAATTGATACTAAAAAGGGGGAAACATGAATTTTCGACTGAAGAATGTTTTGAACTCAATTTAAATTTGTTGCTAAAAGTTCTGCAAATCAATTGCCGAATTCGAAGTAATTTCAATTTCGGCTTGGGTTTGAAAGAAACGAATGAAGTCTTTCTGTCGTCGACAAGCTGTCGGTTAGATAAAATTTCATGCTAAAAATGTTGACTCATGCTATCAAAGTTCTGCTAAGTACTAAGCTTTTTGATTTAAGTTATCAAGTTAAGTTTATTTTAAAAAAAATCCATGTTTTTGACGACGTTCGAATGTCAATTGAGACCAGCTAAATTGAAAGGTTCTAAATTTTGGCATCCTGGCGATCAAAGTGCACATTTTTTGGCTGTATCAAACAGATCTTCAACGATGATCGCGTCCCAAACTAAACTACTCATTGTTCAAAGCCATTTTTATGACTGCAATGGAACAATATTCTAAACTGTGATAAATAATAATCGAAACTGTGTAGCTGATCACTTTAACATCGTTGAGACAACCCTTTAACGGTAGAGAATGATATAAATATTAAAATGTGAATAGAAGAAATTTCGTTTATGTGCCAAACATAAGTACAAAACGTTCATTTGCTCTGTGTCTTAAGTAAATTCACGAAACGAAACGAAAAATAAAATGGAGAAAAATCAACGTTCTGAGGTTCGTGTTTGTACGTAAAAAGTTCATGTTTTCTTGTAACGCTGTTAGTTGCATGCCAAGGACGCCTCTTACCAAGTGAGAGAAAACAATTTGTGTGTTTTGTTTTTTTTTGTTGATTGATTTATAACTACATTTTTTTTTAATATAACTAAATCGTGCCATACGACTGTTCTATTCGTGTGTCTCATGTATGCGCATATTTACCTCGATGAAATTTTATTGCCGTCTGTGTTGTTGTTATTCAAGGAATTTGCTTTGTAGCCGGATTTTTGAATGCGCTTCGACAGGCGATTGACCCATGATTTTTGGTCTTCATTTGATGTGGCCAGCAACAACATTTCACGTGCTGAATGTGGATCGTGATGCAATTTGCACGGTGCCATTAAATCATTATTGTCAACATGCTCTTTGTGGATTTTATTACGACATCTGCAATCATAAACCATTTTTTTTTTTGTGTGTATTGATGGGTGGGGAATTTTTTTTATTAATCATCGAAAATGAATCATATTTGTAGATAAAAATGTTTTTTCATGAGTATCACTCATAATAATCGAAATGTTTATCGAAAGTAATAAAAATGGGTTATCAACAAAAATATGGACTCACCTCTTGCATTCATAGGCCGCTGGTGGCTTGAAAACATGCCACAATGGTCGGGGACACACTTCGCATGCAGTCGGCATATGGTAAGTGATTGGAACAAATTCATGGCCTGCAACAAAACATTGAAATTTGTGAGAAAAAGTGGTTTGAAATTTATTTTTGTATCGAAGAGAAAAATCTTCTGTTAAACGTGTGGAAACAACTGATTGTACGAGTTTTTTTTCTATTCCCATTACAAACAATCGATAAATTGGCTGTTCAGAATCACTAACACATACCTTTGAATGTTGTTAGTCCGATTCGTTCATCGACAACATTTTTCAGTGTGTTCGTCTCTATGTTTGGATCGTCTGGCCGTCGGGCTTCGCCTTCTCCAGCGTAAAGCAATTGGAAAATTCTAGGAATTTCTTTGGCATCAGCTCTAATAACATCACCTTGTGTTACGGGTCGAACATGGAACACTTTGCTGCATTGCGAAATAAACATTTTTCACGGAATTAGTTTGGATCATTTGGATCATAAACATGAAATTACATGAGATTTTTCTACTTAAAATGGGATTTTCAAAGCCTACTAGCTCAAGAAACGTAAGAAATGTTGAAAAATGACACAAATTCAAGCGATAAATTTGTGTCGTTTAAGAAAATCTCAAATTTTATGGAATGAAGTGAAAAAGTTTATGGAATGTGAATTGTAGTCAATATTCTCAGTAATTTGAGGTAAGAAACTAAAGGGAATCGTCCATTTTGAATCAAAACTTGCAAATTTTCAAAGCTAAATAAAAACCTCAAGCAAACTCGCCAATAGACTCACCTTAAATCCAATATAAGCAATGGATCACAAGTATTTTGCTTGTCTACGTCTGAATTGTAAAAGATGATTTTACGCGATGACACAACAACGTATTGTCGTTTCCATCCGTGTCGACGGATATTTTGCTTGTTAGGAACGCTAAGCCAACCTTCGAACACCGATTCTTGATTGTCTTCATTGTCATTATCGGCCGATGATAACGATGCTGTTTCGTTCAATTTCATTTGCAAATGCTCGATTTCGGTTGCTTTGCAATCAATTTCCATTTGAAGTTTCGTTTTATTCTGCAAACAATCAAAATCATCATTAGTCTCCATGTAAAGTCCACGTAAATAAAAGCGAAATAAAAAATCAACAGAAAAAAGAAACTTACGTGAACTTCATCGTTCAATTGCGTTTGAATGTCTTGATATTTCAACAGCAATTCGTTATATTTTTCGCGTTCCTGTGTCAGTTCTTGTTGGAGTCGTCGACTTTCCTTCTCTTTCTTGCGCAGATCAGCCGAGCTGACTTTAGTCTTGTTTTTACCAGCATTGATGACGCCATCTTTGCGATTCATAATTTCGGCCAGCTTATTGACGGCCGTTTGTTTCAAAAGAATTTCATTCTTCAATTTGGCCTGGAGTTTCTCCATTTCGATTTGATTGTTTTTGTTCCGTGTGACTTCTTCCCTCAGTTTGTTATTGAGTTGCAACATTTCATCGTATTCTGAGATTTTCATGTTGAGCTTCTTAGTGATATCAGCCTCCGCTTCGCGCAACATTATCAATGCAGATTCCTTGGTCGACAATTCATTGCGATGCTTCGAAATGAGATCCTTGATTTCGAGCTCTTTGATTGTCCTCTCTTTCTCTAAATCGGCCACTGTTTCCTCGGCGATTGAGCGGGCAAGTGCTTCGGAATCGGCGCGGGCCAATGCAATTTGCAATTGATGTACTAATGAACCACGTTCTTCTTCTAACTCTTGAATCGATCGGCCTTTCTCATCGTTTTCCTCGCGCAATTCCGTGCTTTGCGTTTTGTACAAGCGCGAGAAATACTGTTCAGCCTCAAGTTGATCTTGTAGCTCTTTCATTTGCAAAATGTCCGCGTTGTGAGCATTCTTAATCTTGGATATTTCATCCTCAAAACGACGCTTCGTTTCACGCAACTGAGTTATCTCCTTGACTAATTGCATCTCTTTTGACTTCAAATGTGCCACCTCTGAGCTTTGTAAACTCAACTCCGACAACAATGTACTCTTTTTCGTTTGCTCTTGATCAAGGTTTGTGTGCAAGGTTGAGACCTTTTCGGTTTCCTGAAATAATGGCATAATTTTCGATGAAATTTGATCGACTGAGATTGTGCTTTTTTTCTATCAAATCTACCTGTCTTAATTCTCCCTCAAGCTTCTGCAATCGCTGCTGGATTTGACGATAATCCACAGACAACATCGAAATTTGCCGCTCTTTCTCTTGTGACATTTGATCAGCTTTCTGGCGGGCCATCTTCTCTTCGTTCAGTTTTGTTTGCAATGCTGAAACAGGCAAAAGAAAATTAGTGAAAGAAAGGGACAAAGCATTTTTCAAATTGAAAAAGGAACAAGTTTAGAATCAATCTCCCAATCACTTCCTTATCTCACCTTTGACTTCCTGCATATTAGCCTCTTCTTTGCTCATTAGGCGCGATTTTTCCGTTTCGCGGTGTGCTGTCACTTCCTGGTTGTATCGATTCTGTGTGTTCTTCAGTTCCAGATTCATGGAGGCATTTTCTTTTTCCAAATCGGAAATGCGTTCGTTGAGCGTTTGATTGTCTTGGATTGATTGTTGCTCTCGTTGGGCGTATCGTTCGAGTTCGGCGGTGAGCGATAGAATTTTAATTTCCAACTCCTTTTCAATTTCGATGGATTGCGCACGAGCGCTGCGTTCCTGTGCCAAACGTGTCTGCAAATTGGCCACATCTTGGTGCAGTACGTCTCGTTGTGCCTGTAGACCAGCTATAATCGACTGTAATCCTGCTGACTTTTCCTCCGAATCATTCTGAATCATGCGGAGTTCGGTTAAATGTTTCTTGAGCTTCTGATTGCTATCGGTTTCATTCTTCACTTTCTCACGCAAATCGGTCAATTGCTTTTCAAGCATATTAATTTTGTCGTTTTGCTGTTGATTATTGCTCATTTCTTTTGTGCGCTTGTTTTGTTCTTCGTCCAACCGTTTTTTGGTTTCGTTGAGCATATTCTCCGTTTTCTTGCGTTGCTCAATTTCATTTTCGATTTTGCGTTGAGCATCCCGATAGTTATGCTTTAGCATTGTCAACTCTTTGTCATAGTTTGTGATTTGAGCGGTGATTTCGCGTTCGTGCTGGGTGGCTTTGTCCAATTGAGATCGAAGACTCTTCTCCTGCTTCTCGAGCGATTCAATGTGGCTGCGTTCTCGTTCGAGTAATTTTTCCAAACGAAAAATCTCATGACTATTCGACGGCCGATGATGATGATTATGCTGCACCGTTTTCACTATGGGATTTGAATCAATGACATCATTCGAAAGTAGCTGATAATCGCCCGTGTATGTGAAACCAATGAAGGGTAAGTGATTGCCGGCAAATGTTTTTGGCACTGGAAACAGTTCTTCGGGTGTTTCGTCGCGTTCAATTTCATCGAAATTACGTGTGTCATCATCACTGTTCAGTTCCGGTACAACGGGCGGCACCAATTCACGGATATTGTCAAATGTCCAGTCGGAATTTTGGAAAAATGGATGCCGTTTGATCTCGTCGATGTTATTACGTCCCAATCGATTTTCGCTATCGGTGAGAAATGCTCGAATCAACGATTTTGCATTCTCACTAATTTCGATGTCGGCCGGAAAATTCAATGATTTCTTATGGTCCATAATTTTGCCGTACGTTCCCACTAAACTGTCTGCATAGAATGGCGTATCACCAATCATCATTTCATAGAGGAAAATTCCGACCGACCACCAATCACACTCTCGACCATACGTGCCTTCGTTGCCTTGTGATTGCAACACTTCTGGACTGATGTAATCGGGTGTGCCGACGGCATTGCTTGATCGCACCAAACCGTCCGGTCCCATTCGCATGCACGTACCAAAATCGGCCAATTTCAAATGACCCGAACGATCCAACAGCATATTATCCGGTTTTACGTCACGATGAATGAAACCCATATTGTGAATGGTATCCAAGGCAAGAACGACTTCCATCGTATAAAAAACAGCCCATTTCTCTGGTATGTCATACATTGACATCAAACTAACAATATCACCACCTGGCATATACTCCATCACCATGTACAAATATCTGCTATCTTGAAATGCGTAATGTAGCTGAACGATCCAATCGGAATTGGCATGCGCCATTATGTATCGCTCTTCCCAGAAAAATGCTGAATCGGGCCGTTTAATCATTTCGAATTTTGATAAACGTTTCATGGCGTATAGGCTTTTGGTCGTCTTGTGACGCACTAACTGTACTTCGCCAAACGCTCCCCGCCCAATCACTTTTATCATTTTAAAGTCATCGGGATTCATACGAAGTGTCTGAACCTCACGCGCGAACCCATCATCTGCGAAAATGTGCGGAATATTGATTAGACAATCGATTGGAAATGAATGAGAAATAGAATGAAAGAAAAAAAAAATACCAAAAAAACACAGTAGGTTTTGGGCCATTTTGTGCTACTTACATCGGTTCGTGTAGGTTTCGATGTTTTTGATACGTTTGACGGTGTCATGATCGAAATCATGTATGAGAGCGGTGACTGTATCAAGCAATGAATCAATATTTGCCACGCTTGATGGGTCTCGCAACCTGTTTTCTAGTTCACTTAACCTTTAAAAAAAAAAAACAAACGTAATGAGAAACGTCAATAATCCAAAATCTGTCTCTACCTTCATTCGCAAAATATGGTTTTTTTTTCTAAATGAAACCAAAAACAAGCTAGTAAATGCCTTACCTATTGCGACGATCTTCGTCTAATTGATCCATGGTAGTAAAAAGATTATGTATAAATTGATTTATGTTCTAGTTGAAATGTGTTGAACGGTAATATTCCATTCGGTGCACTTTTACTTCACTAATTTGCGTAATTTGTGTTACAGACTATTGCTTTGTCGGCAAAAACAGAAGAGAAAATGTTACGAAAAAAGAACACACATCCCAAATTTGGTTTTTTCCCGTCGCTTGTCTGTCACATAAACTTTTGTTTTCTTTAAATAAAAAAAAAAAAAAAACTAGAAACACTTGGAAATGCTACAGCTTCAAAATCACTTTGATTTTCTTCATTTTAATAGTGCGCGAGTGCCGATTTCACACAATTCATCGCCACCCAAAAAACTGGCAGACACTTAATGAAAATGTTACACACGAATTGTCGAATGCAGTCGGTGTCGGTGGTGTTGTTGTTGTTGTTGCTGCTGCTGTGCGAATCAAAATGTCATAAATGCAATGCCATGAATTACATGCATTGTGTCGCGCGGTATTGCGGCTACGCTCGGTTGTTGATTTGATTTGCGTTCTATCGTGTGTTGTTTTACTACTTTGATTTGAAATTTATTTTATTTTTGTGTCGAGCTTTTAATCAGTGTCACTGTTTGTTGCTTTTTTTTCCCTTGTTCTTCTTTTTTTTTCTCTGTCGTTGTGGGTTTGCGTGTTTGCAACACACTGTTTATTGTTTATAAATTCACTCTATCGAAGTATGTTATCAATGTTCACAAATGTTCATCCTTTTTTGTTGTTTTGTCGCCCGTCCATCAATGGCATTTACATTTTTTTTCTCCTTCTGTTCTCCACTTTTTAATTGATAAACAATGCAAATCACATTCACGCGAGACAACACACACAGATCGAGAGAGAGAGAGAGATGCTCAATCCGAAACACACACAATATATTCCAAATAAAATAGGCACTTTGGTATCTCGTTCTTTGCTCTCCGGACACACACCGAGCCAATCACACTGGTTACTGGTGCACTGTGTGTTATTGTTTCGAATCAAATCGAAATTGTAGAAAATACATGTACACACACCGCACGTTTGCTATGACTGTGCGCTATACAAGGCAGTGACAGTTGTCATAGTTTCCTCTGTGCATATACACACACTCAGCGTATGCTTAATGTCGGTATTGTGAGTTGAACACGAGAGATACATTCACAGCAGCTAGCGATATCCCGATTCCAAAGTGTGAACAAAGAAACTTGCGCTTCGAAAACCAATTCACACATTCGATATGTATATATATTTCGCAATAGTTGAGATTTATTATCGTTGTTGTTGTTGTTGTTGCTTTTCTGTCTCTCTCTCCACTCTCTCGCCACCACACTATTACAATTGAAATCAATTGTGCGCTATTGCATTATGCGACCGCGAGTAAAATAGGATGAATATTTCTGTTCCTTATTCTACTTTGATGCGATAGAGAGTTTGCAATTGTTTTTGGTTTGTTTGTCTATTTTGCAATGCACGCAAATCGAATAATTTCCAATAAATGATGTCGGCACCAATGATCGTATCGCTTGTTCGTTCTTTATTTTTAGGCTATTATGTGTCAATTGATGGCGTTCGTTGTTGTTGCAAATGTTGTTGTCGTTGGGGCCTTAGATTATGATAATGATGACATACAAACGGTTTGTTCTTCGTTTCGACTGTCAATTGCTTTCGATGTCAACAAGATCACTTGAATCGTCACTAACTACAAACAAATTACAAACAACAGTGCCGTGATCACACCGTGAATAACGTTTTCTTTCCTTCCCACTTTGTTTTTTTTCCTCTTAATTATTTTTTTTTTGGCCAGACTCTTGTATCAAAAACAGAGACCAGAAAATAATACAAACATCAATTTTTGCACTCAACTCGGTTGTTAAAGGCACTTTGGTTCGGTAAATTTAACTAAAATATTGGTTCAGCAATTTTCGACTTTCATGAAACAACTGAAATGGAAACAAAAAGAGAGCGAACGCGGACGCGCGAGACTTAAAGAAAGCTATGAGCACATTCGAACACAAGACATAACACCGACAAATTTCTGTCTTGTTTCGTTGGAGTAAACATTAAGTGGCCAAATAATAGCGTAATATTTTTCAGTCAATATTTGTTGTGTTGACGATGTACACATGTATTTTTATAGCTACCCCTTCAGGCTGAATTTCGTTTTTTTTTTTCTTTCTATTTTAAAGATACACACTCATATGCCGAATTGCACACATAATATTTCCGTAAATTGTTTGCACAGAGGCTGAACTGGCGAAGTAGAATACAAAAAAAAACAATAAACGTGTGCACAAACTGCACTATGCCCGAAATAGTATCACCTCACGAAAAAGTGTGTGTGTGTGTGTCTCTCATTAAAACAATGGGCAATAGATGGAAAATCCTTTGCAATTCTCCTTCCCTTTGCTATGTACTTTCATTTGTGCATCATTTTCAATGCGAATTGTCTTACACATTATCTTCGAGCCAAGCTGTCGAATCTGTTTTTTTTTTCTTTCGTGTTTTTTTTCTTCACTGTCGTTCGTTCATTCTTTCCGGCTCTTGGTCTTTACACAGAAACTTGAAATTCTATTTTGCACACCGATCGACAAACACACACTGCTCACTCATTCGCTCTCTGTCTCCCTCTCTCCCTGTCTCTCATTGTTCGGCTGTAGCTGCTGTTCAAAAAACTTTTTTTTTCCTTCTTCAGCTTCTTCGTTCATTCCAAATTTCACATTGTACAACAAAATAAACACAAACGAACAGGATCAAACCGAAATTGATGTTAAAAAATGTTCAACTTTTGAAATTACTATTAGCACAATGAGAGTAGGTAAATGAAAATGTACGTTTTATTTTGTTGGTCGCCCGACTAAAATCCAGAGATTGAAATGAAAGAAAAGTAGAATTATACTTTTTTCTTCGTCTCTTCTTCTTGTATTTTTGTGTAGTAGATGTCGTACATACGATATATTCACGTATGTGGATGTTTTGAGTGTGTGACAACGACTGGTAATGTTGTACGCGTACGAAGAACACCCGCTGCTTCTTCTTTTCGATTTCGTAGTGCTTTTTCTCTGCCTCTTCTTCTTCTTCTTCTTCTTCGTTCAACTTCGTTTTTTTTTATTGTATTTCGTTTTATCTATAATGTATGGAAGTTAACAACGGTCATTCTCTTTGGCTATGTATGTTGACGACGACTCGCTCGAATGTGCAATGGTATAAGTGCAGTTTGTTAGTTTATTGGTTTTCTTTCTTATTTCGTGTATTTTCATTTGAACTTTTTTTTCCCATTTCTTTCGGTTGCTTGTTGTTTTGTCTTGTGTGAGGCATATATGGTTTGTTTGTGTGTGTGCGTGAAGTCACTATACTTAAATGTGACACCGACTTCAGAGCGAATGAATACGCGTGAATATCTGTTGTTAACCGAATACACACACTCGATTCGATCGGGCCCAATGATACCAACTGTTGAAATGAATCAGATTTGAGTGCGCTGCACGTTTATGCTCATATTATATCGATACACGCAATCGCACACACTCACACACGCATGCACATACATCCACACGACAAGCCAACAGAGACATAAAAACGAAACGCGCTTCATATATATACTTAGACAAAAGAAACAAACCTTTGCACATATGCCCGTGTGTCATGCATACAGACATTTTTAGGCATGTGCGCATGTGTTGGTGGCCAACTAAAAATCGTTTTCAAACCGATCTTCCGAGTATGCTACGTATGTTTTGGTGTGTTGAATTCAGTGTGCAAAAAGAAGATCAAAGTCAATGTAAAATTGTTGCTCGATGTACGACCGTTTGGCTCCGTATTTATGGACAGATACATTGAATCATACGTATGAGCCGTGTGTCGCATACGTTCAATGTGCGCGTTTTCCCCAAAAATGACCAAACATCTTTGTCGGCTTACGCACGTTCCATTGACTAATCAATAATGCTTCACTTCACACATCTTATACAACACCCCAGAAAGCAAAAAAAAACTGAACCATTGCTCTCACACCAGACTATGCACACGGCTGCGTTGTGCACTACGAAGGCATTTGGAAATTTACCCAAAAAAAAATAAATAAACGTGTTTAAAATATACGCACATACACACAGAGCGCATGAGTAATGCATACATATTGATAATATTGTGACCAAATGACCGACACCGTCACTAATATCTTTTAATGCTTTTTTGACGACATTTAAATTTCACTATGGCCATCGACACCTAATGAATCACAACGTCTGCTGATTACGGATTTTATGCAACGGGAATTTTAAAAACCACGCTCTACTCTATAACATATTAGTAATCATAGGTGTATGAAGATGTTCGAGAAAAAAAAAAACAACTTTTTTTGTCAACAATTGAGTTAAAGAGGCGGAAGCTAATTGTTTTTGATCGTGTTGAAATATAATTGATTTCCGTTTACATGAAGTAAGCAATTCGTCGCTGACGAGAGATGTAATTAGCGATAGCGACCGTTTCCATTCTCACCTTTTTTTTCCTGTTAAATTCAATTGTTTCACATTGAATCGACGGAATGTACTGAAAAGAGTGAAGATTCAAAACATTCAATGCCTAAAATAAGAACAATCCAATAATAAATTCCAGCGAAAAGATAAGTCTTGTGCACAATAAATTGAATTGACTTGAAGAGAGAAAGAAAGAATGAAAAAAAACTGGACTAAAAATCGGTAAGGAATTTCAATGACTAAATTTATATGGTTACATATCCAGTTTGGCATGCGTTCGCGTAAACAGACTCGCGCACGCGATATATTTACATTCAGTCATAAAAATATTTTCAACGTAAATGACGTGGAATGCATTCCATTGGGCAATAATTCGTTTAAGTGTCACACCAAAGCTGTGTGAAATTAGCATGATTAGATAAAACCAAAGAGTTGATGCGTTCTAACAGCTCATACTTCATCGAGCTTCCGTTCTCCCTAAATCAAGTCTCTCTCTCTCTCTCTCTCTCTCTCTCGCTGGCTCGCTCGCACTGTTCAAGTTCAAAAAAACCACCAAAACAAACAACAACAATAACGAAACAATGTGTGTTTTTTTCATATTTTTTCTCTGTTTTCAACTCCATTTATTACAACGGAATTTTAATGTAGACATAAAGCAGATACAATGAAAAATCGTAAACTGTTAAATTTAAGCTGTTTTGGCTGTAACAGCAGCGGCTTGAGCTTGCTCTTCGCGGATGCGATCCTTCTTGAGTGGTCCCATGAATGCCAATTTGTCGGCTGGTGTTTGGAAACGACCATGTCCCATCTTTGATGCGGTATCGATGAATTTCAATTGGATCTGTTCCAAAGCTGATCGCTTGGTGTGGGTGATCAATGATTTACGCAATGTGATGATACGTTTGCGTGAACCAATGCAGGAGCCCTTGATCATGATGAAATCGTTGTTCACTTCACCATAGTGAGGGAAGCCACCCATTGGGGTGATTGATTTGTCGGTCAAATCGTATTCGGTGGAAGCGTTGTTCTTGACGAGCTACACATAAAAATTGGAACAAAAAAAACCACACATCGATTAGAATGGATTGAAAGAAAATGGAGAAGAATTTGTAACGATATTGAGATTGTCAGTCCTATCATTTAAGATTTCATGTTTGTATCATTAATTTGTAAATATTTGGCTCAATGATTTTCTCATCATTAAAATTGTTCGGAGTTTGCATGAAAGAATTGATATTTACCTTGCCATCCTTGGTGTGGATACCGGCACCGATACGGTAGATCTTCTTGTTGAGAACGGTACGGTGATGGTAACCCTTTTGACCGGCACGAGCAACGGTGAACGAGACACGACTTGGATGCCATGCTCCAATACAAGCGACCTTACGCAAACCTTTGTGTGTTTTGCGTGGCAATTTCTTGGTGTGCCAACGACTGGTGACACCCTTGAAACCCTTACCCTTGGTTACACCAATGGTATCGATCATCTCGTCTTGGGCAAACACTTGTCCAACTGGAATTGGCTTTTCCAAATGCTCTTTCACCCAGTTGACTTTGTCTTCGACGGAACCACCGTTCAATTGGATTTCCATGATGTGTGCCTTCTTTTGGCGTTGCTTGATCAAACGGATCTGTGGGACAATGCGAAAATGGTCATCAGTCACAAGCGCATTTATTCTTATTTCAAATGAAAATTGAGTTGAAGAGAAAGAATTGTACAAAATATGGTTTATCTCAATGGTAATCGCTTAAGCAGCTCCAAGAAGAATATGGAATATATCTGATACTGCCTCCCGAAGGGCGGTTTATTCTGCGACGTTGTGGTAATCATTCAGCATTTTGTGCTAAAATCGCCCACGTGAAATGAAACAATCGGCCAATCAGCAGTTGCCCGCCGAAAAGCCAACTGAACTTCTGTAGTCGCGTCAAAGCAAATGAAAAAGATGGAAGAAAAAAAGAAACGGCTGAAAGTATTTTGATATTTACCTGCGAGTGTACGATGACACGAACATATTTGCAGTACTTGATCATCTTCTTGAAATCATTTTCAATGCTCTTCTTACCGAATGGATCGGCCCATTTCTTGCTGGCCTTGGTGAAAGCCTTCTTCTTGCTCTTGTACCTGAATAATCAAGACGAAACGACGTGTTGGTGTTTTCCCTTACGAATCGTCACTGTACAGAGACAAAGAACAAAAACTCTCATCAACGCGACGCGCAGGTCGATTGAGCGGAGAATTAATGTTCACGCCATGTATCACCACTTGTGTTCAAAACCACATTTGAATTTAAATTCAATGTTAGCCGTCACAACAAGGGCTCACACAACTAATAGGTTTCGCTCTCTCATAATGATCGAAGAGCTTTTGTATTCGTATGGTTAATTGTTATACTTTTTTATGTTTTTTTTTTAATGGATAATAATGAAAATGGGTGAAAAATTTGGTGTGAAAAATAAAAAAATTACCAGTTCTTGTAGAAGCGACGACGGCATTCTTCCGACAAATGTTGAGCCCAAACTTGGACCAACGAACGGCAACCGAATGGAGTTTCGATGTAACCGACAGCACCAACAACAACCACTGGTGGTGTTTCGATGATGGTGACAGCTTCAACAACTTCTTTCTTGTTGATCTCTGAAAAAATGCACGAAAAAATTCGCAATTAGTTAAGTTTGCATTCAATTCACACGTCGAAATGTGCGGCTATTTTGGCAATAAAAATCAGACCGCCCTAGAATATTCCACACAAAGGTTCAGTTATCTAACCATAAACATAATAAAAAAGGGATATCATCATAGAAAACTACGCTATTTTTCTCTCTTCGATTTTAGAGATGAACAATCTCTGAATCGAAAAGAAATAATTCAATGAGAAAATGTGGAATTCGATTACTTACTTGAACCCGGACGGTCGGCTTCACGCACGATATGCGTCATACCAGCTTTGTAACCGAGGAAAGCAGTCAAATGGACTGGTTTGGATGGGTCATCCTTTGGGAAAGCCTTTACCTTACCACGATGTCTAGCGGCACGCTTTTTTGGGTAGAATGCCATCGAACCATGGCGAGGAGCCGAGAATTTACGGTGAGACTGAAAAAAATCAACAACACCAAGTGTTAGTCACATTGAGGTTATGTTCACTCTGACCTCATAAAAGTGAGAATTTTCTTGATTATTCTTCGAAAATCGCGATAAAAACTAATGCAAACCGGATTAACACGTGAAAAGTTTTCGAAATTCAATTGTTTAAATGAGATTCCAGCGAAAAAAAGTTGAACAAAACTCAGTTGCCATGTGGTCACTGAAATTTTTTTAACCATGCGGTCGCGTGTCAATTTGATAAATTCACAATTTTTACGATTTTATTCCGATAATTCAACTATTTCACTCAATTTCTTGAATATTTTTATTTATTTTAACTTAAAATGCGGAATTTAGCAGGAAAAGATAGAAAAATTGAACTTTTTCTAAAGATAATTACCATTTTTCTCTCGAGTACACTACTGTATTCTTCGAGATGTTGAAGTGAAAAGAAAAAGTTGTCGGAGTGTATGAGGCAAAATGTGGCCGCTGTTGACGACAGCGCCGCTTGTCATGTGGACAGTTCCCATAACTATGCGACACATTTCAGTATTAGGCGTGAAGTTGCACCGAAAGCGCATCAATTCAAATCGTTCAATTGAGGACAAATTCAAATTGTTTGATTTAAAAAAATCGAAATAAAAAAAACATTTTTCGTAATATTTTTTGTTTTTAATTTTTCCGGTTCAAAAATTAAGAGATTTATTGAAATTGACTGCATTCATTCATTGTTCAATGTGTATTTGTCATGTGTGATTTGTCTTGAGCCGACGGTGAAATTCCATTGGTTTGTTCATTCATTCGTTATCTATTTGCATTTGGATTCATCTGATAAACGCCTTTCTTATCACTTTAGGTGTGTAATTGTGGCATCATAAATCGGTTAAATCGGTATTCGTTCACACACTTACGATGCGATTAAAACAGTTTTTTTTCTCTCATATGCGTCGCTAGGAGTTCAGTCAAATCAAATTGCTGAACGCAAATACGTAGTTAGTTCAATTTTATCTCTTGGTGAAATTCAAGAATGAAGTAGAAAATACCGAAGACACTGACACCTGGCTTAGTCATTCGTGATGCAATTTTCGTCATATTGATTTATATTCGCAGTCAAAGAAATTTCTCAAATATTTTTCAAAACCATTTCCAAGCAAATAAAAAGTGACGTTGAACATTCTATGGAATTTTTTTCATGTGAAAATTTTAATTGCTCATGTTAAACAGTGTCTGTAATTGTCATTAGCCGCGTTCATTTGAATAATATGCCTGTGAATTGAATACGCGCGACAAGTGAACACCAACGACCTATATCAAGTCCACGTAAAAAGAATTTTACCTCTTATCAATTTTCTGTTCGCTGAGTTCCCGTCGTTTCACATATCTTACACCTCATAATTGACAAATTAGAAGTCATTTCCAGTAGAACTTTTGAGCCAACAGCTTGACAAAAATATTTTATGTGCTTAATAAAAATCTGATACCTGCGAAGTGCGTGTTATTATAGTGAACTCAGTGGTTTTGTGTAAATAAATTAAAATATGAATCCGTACTATGATCCAGAGTGGAGCGTTTTGCCTCCCGAAAATAACCGTCGGTATGTATACAAGTGCTTTGGGCAAAACAAAAGCAAACACAAGTTTGATAAGAACACATCGACCTATATGCTCTTGAATAATTTCAACGGTTGTCTTCAAGTTTACAGTGTAATATCTAAGTTCAAGAAGTGCTCAATCTAGGTTTTCTAACAGGTTTTTTGAAAAAATCAAATGTGTTTTCAAAAGTTTGGCTAATTCCAAGTCATATGCATACGACTCATTCAAGTACACATATGAACTCACGTTCATAATATTCAAATTAGTGCGCTCACACATTGAATCATCGTAATCCAGCAATGCTTCAATCAAAATACCAATCTTGCACTTACTGTTGTGAATTTGTTGGTCAGATTTCACTTTTTTTTTACCTTGAATTGGAGTGATCATCTATGGTTTGAATGACCAGTGTATTTTTGCCAAAAAAATCATCGATCCTCTAATTTTTCGTTAGTTTCCCCATGAAGATGAATTGAAAAGGAAAATAGAAATTTTCAATGATTTGAAAAGCGACAGACAAGAAGGAAGACTGAGCACGAAGTTTTGAGACAAAGATTGATGTCTCATTTTGCTTTTATTTTCGTTGAATTCAAATCAATGGCTGTTACTCAAGAACATACGATAAGCGGTTTGACGATTTGTATTAAAGGCGATAGTAAACACAAAAACCCCATCTGCATAAATGTTTGGCATGAGAACAGTAACTAATACACAGTCAGCAATGGCCTGTACATTGGACCACTATTCACAGTGCGATTTATTCGTAATTAATTGTAGTTGTGCAATATGCATTGTTTTATGATTTAATCTATTTCGGAAACTAATGGATTGGCAGCATGAATATGTGTTTGTATCATGTTGCCATTTGAATCGCACTGAATATTGGTGTTTGTTTCCATCAATCTTGACACAAACCTGATTATGCAATGTAGAACTAACAACGAAGAACTATAAAACGTGTCAAATTAAAAATAAAGTTTTTCAATGGTTTCTTAAATTTGACCATTCGTTTGATGAGCTTACAAGCTTCACACCATATAATTAAACTTTGTGATGATTTCCATTTGGGGCGTTACGATAAATATTTGTGTTGAAATTTGAATTTGAAAAAAAAAATTGTCAAGGTAATTTTTCATCTTTTGGTTCTTTGACTCGAGTCAAAGGTTATAATCAATCATTGATTGAATAGAAAACTCAAAAGAAAATGTTCATTATTAAATGATTTTTAAATGGATGATTTGTGAATGAAAAACCCGAAAAACTCCATATGAAAAGTGCAATCATATCAGCATATGACCACAACAACTCCATGCAATAGCTAGTGCCGTTTCCAAATCCGTCATCATTGCGACAAACAGCCATTTTTCCGATAGGGATACGTCAAACAAAAAACATCCAACGTTTCAATACGGCCGAAACAAACACACACACATATACCAAACACGACCACACACGAACGGCGAAGAGAATAAGAAAATCCATTTATTTGACTTAGAAGAGTTTTGTACACGATTTGTGTGCAATCGACTACAAGTGTTTACAGTGTATGGCGTAGTTAGTGTTTGAGTGAACGTCAAAATGTCAACTCGTCCATTTTTCATTTGATAAATTTATTATTTCTAAAAAAAAAAATTTGTTTGCAAACTCAACCAAAAGAGAAAAAATAAATAAAATCGAAAATTCATCGTGACAAAAATTGTGAGAATAATTTGGAACGGTTTCAATTTGGATTTATCAAATGCAAAGAAAAAGTGGACGAATCATTTAAATAAGCATATCACTGTGTAATGGTTTTTCTTATAAAATAAGACGAAAACGCGAGTGTCTTTTTTCAATTCAATTTCACTTTTTTTTTTCAATACCATACACACATACCTTCGTGTGATTGCTTCTCGCAAAGTGTACATCGACAAATTTGTTCTATTTGTCATTAATATTTTTCGAATTTAGTTCGATTGTACAAAGGAAAAAGTGTATGGAAATTAGTTTGAATGGTTTTTTTTTTGCTTGCGTTTGCATTCGTAATGTGTCAAATCGTGGGATTTTTTCTTCACATATTGTGATTCCATACGTCAAGTTATTTGGTCCACCACACAAGTGGATTTGTATTCAGAGACTTTACAAAAATCCGTTTTTTTTTCATCCATTTTTCAATATCGACCAAGTTGTGTCATCCGGTGTTCGATCACCAAATATAGTTTGAATCAAGTGATTCGTTCGATGAACGAAACGTATGTGTGCGGTTATCTACCTTACAAACAAGTGTGTGAGAAATGTGTACGAAATTGATTCACAATGGCCGATGATGATGTGTATATTGTGTTGTGTTCAATATGCAAATCGATCGGAATATGCAGCATTTCAACTTCTTTTTTTTTCAATGTGTTTATCATCATTTTAATGATTAATTGAATACTTGACCCTTCAGTCAAAATAGAAACAATGATGCTATTTAATTCAAGTGAGAAAATCTCGTCTCTGTGTACAAAACGACTTAATTGAAACACTGTGTTTGTAATCGGTTACTCCAATTTGCTTACGATTCAATTGAATCCTACGCATTTGATCCAAACACGCAACACACACGCTTTTCAAGCGCATTTAATACGGAACTTTTATTGCATTGGCTTTTCTTCAATGAATTTTGTTTCTCGTTCTCCGTTTTTATTTTTGTTTTCGTTAAGCCGTCGATTTTTTCACGGTATTTTTTGCTCTGGATTCGGAGCGGTTTTTTTTTTGTAATGTGATTCACACATAATAGCTCGCTATTTCGTCTCCACCATTTTCCAATTGTTACCCAAACAGACCAATTAACAGTTTTATGTTTCTCATTTGATTGCTTTGTGCAGCGCAAACCACTCATTTTATGCCCTCCATTTGGGTTTGTTTCTTTCTATTTGTTCTGTCTTGCAGCCAAATTAGCCATTAAAAACCACCACATTCATAACTACACATAACATAAAAAATAATAATAATAATAATAAACTATCCAGATAAGCATGAACTCAGAGCACGGGTAATTATCGATACATTTATTGTGTTAGCATTTTGTACCATATTTGCAACTAACAAAAACACATTTGACTATACATCGAATTTTGTTTTTGTTCGGAATTGTGTCACCGATATCTCAAAATACTGCATTGCTTTTTTATGGCATTCGTTTGCACCATACAGTTTAACACAGTCAAGATACTGCAGCGTTAAACGGTCTGATTAGATCAGTTACGGTGTGAACTGCAATTTGGAGTGCATAAATTTGTGACACATAGCAATATACGAAATGCTTGCAGCGTTTTACTTCCCATTATCATATCCAATCGATCGAATAGTGAATAGAGTCGCTATAGTCCCAGCATGCCCCAACATCATAGAAAAATAAAATTTTGTTTGGTTTCTATTTCCATGAATAACATCATTGCAGATTTAATCCAGCATTTAATATGGCCACCATCCGTCAGGCAATTAACGAAGCCGTCGAACGGGGTAACACTTGTTTTTATACCTCTCTATCATCAGTTGCTTATGTTGTTTTCTGTTGTTATCGTTGCGTCAATTTATTCTAAAACTGTTTAATCTGAATTAATTGCAATTTGTATTTGTTTATCGAACACTTCGTAAACAATGAACTCTCTCACTTAATGGCTAATTGGGCTTTTCGTTCTGTTCTATGCAGTGAGAATGCCGACACCGACTCGATTGCGAGATTTAATTCGTCAGATTCGTGCGGCACGAACGGCGGCCGAAGAACGGGCCGTTGTAAACAAAGAATGCGCCTACATTCGGAGCACATTTCGTGAAGAGGACTCAGCATGGCGATGTCGGAATATTGCCAAACTACTTTACATTCATATGTTAGGTTATCCAGCACATTTTGGACAGTTGGAATGTCTAAAATTGACCGCTAGTCCACGATTCACCGACAAACGAATCGGCTACCTAGGTGCAATGCTATTGCTTGACGAACGCCAAGATGTGCATTTGTTAATTACAAATTGTTTGAAAAAGTAAGTACTTTTGTCGAGCTCAAAAAAATGAGAACAATTTATATTGCTTTGCCGCGACAATTGAATCGTAAATTGAACTCAAGCACTCTATGTGAACATTCACCGTCGCTCCATTTCACAATCCATTTATGATTTATTGATTTATTTTTCCGTTTTCCAATTGCAGTGACTTGAATAGTACAACGCAGTTCGTGGTTGGTTTAGCTTTGTGTACATTGGGAGCGATTGCGTCACCAGAAATGGCACGGGATTTGGCTAGTGAAGTGGAACGTCTGATGAAGTCACCAAATGCTTACATTCGGAAAAAAGCCACGCTGTGCGCCTTTCGTGTGATTCGTCGCGTGCCTGATTTGATGGAAATTTTCTTGCCTGCCACTCGATCCTTACTCAGCGAAAAGAATCACGGTACGTTTCGTTTTCTTTTCATTCCATTTCCTCCTAGTGCATAAATAAGAAATGAATTAATTTATTTTTCCGCTTTCGCTTTGCAGGCATTTTGATAACTGGAGTAACTCTCATCACTGAAATGTGTGAAAACAGCCCTGACACACTCAACCATTTCAAACAGGTAATTATTTCTAATTCAGAATTATATTGACATAACCATCAATTAGTCGCTTTCCATCACACTCACACTAACACACTTGCCACATACTTGATGGTGTTCCATATATTATTAATAGAAATTTTGTATTTCACAACTACTAACGCTATTCATTCACACCTTACTCACATTGTCCAACATCGTATTTATTAACGAACCAACTCGCAAATTGTAAATTCACGACCAATTTTGTATCCGTCTTTTGTATTGTTATCGCTAACCAGGATAGTGGAGGTCGAGAGGTATGCTTCACTTTAGTGCTTTTTACTTTTGCTTTCTTTTCAAACATTTCGTAGTTAAACTTGTAGTATATATGTTGATTTAAGGGCAAAAAAATAGAATATGGATAATACAACCGGATGTCGTAGCAAAGTGGAATTTTGATTGATTTTTCATGCCATTTTCAGATCGACTCGATTTAAACCATTCTTTTTCATTTTAGATTGTCCCGAATCTGGTGCGAATCTTGAAAAATTTGATTTTGGCTGGCTATTCTCCAGAACATGATGTCAGCGGTGTTAGTGATCCATTCTTACAGGTAAGAATACCATTTTTTTTCAAACGATGTAGCGTGTATTTCACTTTTTTGTTCAACTTTTTTCTTCCAACGGTCTCACTTTCCTTTTTTTTGTCAAATGGAATTTCATTCAAATCTATTTCCTCAATCAATTTGGTAACTGATTACCTGTTTCCGCTTGATTTGCAGGTGAAAATTCTGCGACTCCTGAGAATATTGGGGCACAATGATGCCGATGCATCGGAAGCGATGAACGATATTTTGGCTCAGGTTGCTACCAACACGGAGACGAGCAAAAATGTTGGCAACACCATTCTGTACGAAACTGTGCTGTCCATCATGGATATTCGGTAAGAATCACAAAACTACATTTGCACACAAATGAAAATATGCAGCTTGTCTGCTGGCAAATTTAGATCTCAATGTAATTTTCGTATTTCAATGCTAATGCCATTTGTTTAATTGCAACATTTTCAGTTCCGAGGGTGGTTTACGTGTTTTGGCGGTTAACATTTTAGGTCGATTTTTGTTGAACAGTGATAAAAATATCCGTTATGTTGCGTTGAATACATTGCTGCGTACCGTGCATGCAGACACATCGGCGGTGCAACGGCATCGTACGACAATATTGGAATGTCTAAAAGATCCCGATGTATCGATAAGACGTCGTGCCATGGAATTATCATTTGCATTGATCAATGCGCAAAATGTTCGTTCGATGATAAAAGAGCTGCTGATATTCTTGGATAAATCCGATTCCGAATTTAAGGCACAGTGTAGCAGTGGTTTGATTTTGGCCGCTGAGCGATTTGCTCCAACGACACGTTGGCATCTCGATACACAGTTAAGTGTTTTGATCGCTGTTGGCAACTACGTTCGAGATGATGTGGTTTCGTCAACCATTCAGTTGATATCCAGCAGTTCATCGTCCGATCAAGAATACATTACCGGCCATCTATGGGATGCCCTTTTGTCAGCACAAAATGTCGAAGACAAACAACCATTACTTCAAGTCGCGTTGTGGGCCATCGGTGAATATGGCGATATGTTTGTGTATGGAGAAAGATCCGGAGGTGAGCAATCAACGAGCATCGAATTTCATCAATTCAATTCTATTGATCGATTTTTTGTTTTGTATTTTAGATGCTCCATCGGATATAGATGTCATCGAATTGTATCAAAAACTGTTGTGGTCCAGTCAAGTATCAATTACGACAAAGCAATATATATTGGTGTCGTTAATTAAACTAAGTACTCGCTTACACAGTGGTCAAGAGTAAGTTAACCATGCATCAACCAAAATGGCCCAAACTAACGGCGTTATTCTTTGCATTGCAGTCAAATCAAGTGTATAATTGATGCATTTGGATCGCACTTAGACATCGATTTGCAGCAACGTTCTGTGGAATTTTCACAATTATTCAAGACGCACAATAGCTTGCGTCCAGCTCTGTTGGAAAAGATGCCACCCATGCAAATAACGCGAGTTTCAAATCAAAACACCGAATTTAGCGAAGAGAACGAACCCGAACTCATTATGAACGGTGAAGATGAATCAGATGTGAATAGTAAAATGGCACCAAGTGATTCGGTGAGTTGACTTCAGCATATTGTTCGAGAAAAAATGGCGAAGAGAAAATTGTTTTTGCTATTGTTGATGCATTTTATTGACTTTTATGGGCTTTCAGAGCGCCTTATTGGATCTACTTGGTGGCAGTATCAGTCCGGTGACGTCACCCACTTTGAATCCATCCGATAAACAGTATCCTAGCAATAATACACAAAATATGACCATGTCCAATACCGATTTGCTTGATTTACTCGGTGGATTGGGCAGCGAATCGATTACAACACCATCAACGATCGCAGCCAACGATAATCTGAATACAACCAACGGCAATAATATCATTTCAATGCTACCAAACACTCTATCCCCATTGTCACCGACCAACAATATTTTAGGTAATAATCTGTTCGATGACCTCACCGGCAATTCGACTACCAATTCAACCAGTGGCGGTGTAAAAATAACGGCTTTAGATAAAAATGGATTGAATATTACGTTAGTGCCTAACAAAAGTGTTGGCGACGGTTGCTTACGTGTTATCATGTTAGCCACAAACAATTCACTGAACACACTCGAACAGTATTTGTTCCAAGCGGCTGTTCCAAAGAGCTTTACATTGCAAATGCTATCGCCATCGGGGTCAGTGTTGCCGCCCGGTGGCACCATCACCCAAGAAATGCGATTGACAAATTCATCAAAGGTGGGCACTTCAATTCAATTTGAATTCAATTTGAATTCAATTTGTTTATCTTTTTTTTTAACAAATTTTCTTTTCTAGTCTTTATTTTACTTCGTTTTCTTCATATTTCTTCTTGTCTCTCAATTTGCCATTTGTTCGATTTTCATTCATGTAATGATACTACCAACAATGAATGAAAACATTTGAATCTATTCATTAAAATCGAAAAACCATTTGTTTTTTCATGTTTTACAGGGCGTTTTGCGAATGCGACTTCGCATTTCGTATGTGGTCGATGGTAGTCCAGTACTTGAGCAAACCGAAGTCAGCGGCTTTCCTGAGGATGCATTTGACTAAAGAAAATTCTTATGAGTTGTACATTTTGTCACATTTTTCCTCAGTGCTGAATTTAGATATATTTTTTTTCTTCTGTTTCTCTATTATTTGGTTCACCGTCTATCTATCGCGTAAACAATTTAGAAAAAAAAAATAAAAGAAATTAATATGTATTTATAAACTAAACAAGAATCAATTATATCGATCATGTGAATTCATTTTTCGGCATCCTACGACATCAAACGCTCACGAATTACTTTTACTTAATTTGCAATTATCAAACATTATGTTTTGTTTAAATTAGTGAAGAAGATGAATAGGAAGAAGAGAAAGAAACGACACCGTTTTATTTTATGTTGAAAACAAAATGCATCATGTATTATATATGAGAAAAAAAAATTATTATCAAAAAGACAAATGAAAAATAAAATAAATAAATAATAAAAAAGTTCGAAAATGAGTTGCATTTTTTTCCCCACATAATTATCTCATGCAGAAAGAAATTCCATCAATTATCTAAAATATGACTAAATACCACTGGAATTTTACATGGTTTTGACTCATTTTTTGCTAGAATCACCGTTTAGTGTTGTCACATGCGAGATGTGAAGTGTTGGTCGGGCAAGTGTATGTGTGTGTATATATGTGTGTGAGTTTCATATCAGCTGGTATTCGAACGAGATGACATTTCCAATGGGAATCCATCGTTCCGTCTCGCTCTGCCGCATTCGATTAATTATATTGCGATGACAAAAATACCAACATGTAAACACGCACATACAACCAATTGTGTGTGAGTGCTTGTGTGTCTCTCTGTCTCTCACTGTATTCACTCTATCGCTATTTTGCTATGAGAAGAACGTAATTTGTTTGGTGTCTACACAATTTGTATGGACTTTTGATTGTGATTTAAATTTAATTTATTATTGTTTGCCCGCGGAATTAAAATAGAAAATTACGGCCAACGATATCGATTCAAGGTGCTATTGGTAATGTTTTAAAATATTGTATTTGAAACGTGTGTGTATGATGAGTGAAAACGAGGAGAAAAAATCGAGCGGAGGAAACAAATCAATTGATTATTTGGGTAATTGTTGCTTTTGTTATCTTAATTGACAGTAAAATCCATTTTATATTTTGTTGTTGTTTGTGTGGATTCAATTTTGACTGAGTCAAATGAGTCATGATCTTCTGAAAATGGAGAAAAAAATGTTCTAGAAAGTGAATTTTATCACCGAATAAAAATATGATTCTTTTGATACAGTACGTAAACAGAGCCCATTTTTTTGCTTTTATCTTTTGTTCCACGTAACGACTTTATCTCAGTGTCGCACTTATACACGGGCCCTTCCGATGAAACATGGTACTATAGCAGCTGTTCTGCGTTGTTTCGTGTTTGAGGTTTTGCATCTTTTCCAATACGCGACAATTGATGTAATGTGTGCAGTGCGAATGTCATCAGTTGACATCGCCTATCGAGTTGAAAATATGGCATAATCTTGTGCAATACGCGAGTCGCATTAGATTCGATGACTCATTGAAGTACATTTATTCGAATTTTGTTACAAAAGCAAAGCAAAAAAAAACTAGTGTAATTTTGATAAATGCCTTCCATGGGTTTATGGCAACAACAAAAAAACAAGTTCAACTGATAAATGCGAACGAGTGTGTGCCCGTGCACACGATGTCAACTTGAATAAATATATTCAGTTGTTTACTGTCGTTACTCCGTATTTGTTCTGTTTTCGCGACGAATAATTCAATGAAATTTCGCACCAAATTCATTTCAGGCGCAGTGAATAGTTTGCTCGAGTCGATCGCTGACAAAGATGACGGTGTCAAGAGTGCGGTGGAACGATCGTTGGTTCGTATGTGCAAGCGGCGACCCAACGAAACCATCGAAATCATTTGCAGCTATCGCCAGAAATGCTCAAAACTTCCAGAGTCACAAGTCGCAATTTTATTGAGGTAATTGTCTACTTTTGTGCATTGGTTTTTTTTTGTTTTGTTCGCACGAGAATTTATAAAGTAGATAATGTATTTCATTGTACTACACGGTATTCTTTATGTGCTATAATGTGTAGAAAGAGTTTCTTTTGTCAAGTGTTTTCTTTCAATTTGAATTACTATCACCTTATCGTCTCTTTGTACAGGGTGATTGAAAGTTTCGTGAATGAAAACAGTGATCAATTGAGCGCTAGTTGTTTGGACAATGTGATTGATTTATGCGTTAGTGAAATGACCAAATCAACAGAACATACACCCGAAATTCAAAATCCATGCTTGGACATTCTTGTTGCAGCGGGTCGATTTCATTGTAGCAAAGTGATGGATGGATTAGTTAAGCAACTACAACCGGGTCAAGTAGGTCATTTCATGGTTTTACATTGCATTGGCAGCTTAGCAACAGCAAACACATGCGGAATTATCCAATTTATTCGACCAACACTTGAAACCATCCTACCAACGCTAAGTTCAATACGTCTGGACCATCTTAAACAGGCGTATAGTTTTGGTAAGCCTAAGTATATGCATTAGCAAATATCGAAATTGATTATTTTTTTAACTAGCAAAATAAATCTAGAAAAAAAACTGATTGATATTTGTGTAGTACACGGTTTACAAGCTCTATGTTCCATTTAATAATAATCAACATGTAAATTTGTCCACTTTTAGCGCTCGGTCACATTGCCGAAGCAATCAGTGAGCATGTTTCAAATATCGAAGGAAAAGAAGGGGCCAATGAAAACTTTGTCGACGAAAACTATCATGCCGAATTGTCAATCGCATACAATGTATTGCTACAGCAATGGCTTCCGAATCGTGAGCCAAAAGTGTGTAGTGAAATCTTGCACGCACTGTCATTCATTTACCCATTGTTGCCGCAAGAAAAGCTGATTGAGCAAGTATCAAAAGTGATACCACAGTTGCAGGGCTTCTACCGTCGATCGATGGATCGTAATGCAATTACACAACTATTGGCTTCAGTATTAAAGGCGAGCATCGATGCTGATCGAAATTCGCTTGACACACAAGCCGACGCACTCATATCGAATTTATTCGACTTGGTGTGCGTTATACCTGACTACGGTCGGCCACAAACGTCAAAAGGCCACTATGAAGTGCTTCGTTGTTTCGATTTGTTGCTGCCAATCTATGCGGAAAAGGTGTTAGACATGCTGTTAGTGCAGCTGCGAAATAACAACGAAAGAGAACGCATCAAAGCTTTGTTGGTCGTTACGCATGTTACGAATGCAAAAAGTGATTTGGTGGCCAAGAGAATCGACAGCATTACCGAAGTATTGAAACATATGTTGGTCCATGAGAAGACAATTAAAGTGAAGCTCGTCGTGTTAAAAACAATCGTCGTATTGGCACAGAAGGCGTTGCTTCAAGATAATGAGTTCATTCGTTATATTATTACACATTGTTGCCAGTTGAGCAAAATGAATTTGGACTATGGCACGGCTGATGAATATACCGATTTTATGCAAGCATGCAAAAACTCTTTGGATTTATTAGCATCAACCGTTTACACGGTATCGGATTTATTGAAGAGAGAATTGCTACAATTCTATCTTCTGATCGATTACACCGATGTCACCGGAACGTTTGCAATGTGCTTGGCCAAGCTGTTTGAGAAGAGTACCGATATGTCGTACACTGAAGTGGAAAACGCTGAAAAAACACTTACTTACCTGCCCAGCGCAGAAACAGTTCTCGCCCGAAGTTTGATCTTACTTGGAAATAAAAATCAATCGAGACGATCCGAGCATATTTTGGAGTTTTTGAAATTCTATTCGAAAATCATAAACAAGCTCGTTGTGCCGCTTTGGACAACTGAAATACCGAAATTGAAGAAACAAATCAAAGAACCCGATTTTCATGAGAAAGTGTTTAAATTCGTAACGGATACAATCAAAGAGTATGATGATGCCGCATTTCCCGAAACTCTTGCCAACAAACTGGCCGATCAAATGATTTTGTATCCTGTGATCATCAATCCAAAGGAACATTTGGTGTCATCATTGAATGAAGAACGTGGAATGCTGTTGAAGCTAATCGGAGTGACATTGTGCTATGTCACCGACAATCAAACCATCGAATCAAAATTGGAACTGATCATCAATACGGCACGCCAAGAAAAGCTGGAGAAACTTCAAAATCATGCTGAATTTGAATCGAAGCTGAGCGATGCTTGCACGGCATTGGGTGTTATATCAAAAATTCATATGAATACCGTCATACAAAAGATCGAGCATTTGATTGAGACCGACGGCCAAAAGAAGCAAAGTTCAAGTTTTTTCTCGTTCAAAAAAGACAACATCAAAGACACTGATATTTACAAAGTGAATATTCTCGCGGTGGAAGCGTATGAAAAGATTGTGGAAAATATTGCCGTACATGAAGATTTGAAGGGGATTCATGAGAAAATTGTAAACTATTTGATTAAGCAGTTGTCCGAAGCCAAGGATATTACCATAAAGAAAAAAGTTTTAGCCGCTTTATTAATACTTTGTGAAACGGTATTGAAGCACGAAGATTTGTGCGAAGAGTTTAAATGTCGCACTGTGATTCTGGATCAATTGGTTAAAATTGATGCAAACTATGATAATTTACCGTTGTATCCAACGATTTTGAAGCTATCGGCGATTTTAATACAAATCAATCCACAAGATGACTTCCAAGTGCATATCTTTTTCGAAGCATCGTGTCGCACTTTTTTCACCGCTGCTCAACAACTAAAAAATAAATTCGATTCCGCCGAAGAAGATGAACGTAACAGTTACATTGCAAAATACCTGAATTTATCATTACCTGAACTCAATCATCTCGTCAAAGTGATCTTCCAGCAAAATCCAACGCCAGCCGCCCTGGACGACGTGAATTGTGTGCTGGAATTTTGGATTCGTGATAAAAACAGTGAAGTTCGCATTTGTGCGAGTCATGTGATGGACAGTGCATTGATTGTGAGTTGAATGATGGAAGATGAAAAAAAACATTGGTTAAACAAAATGTTGAGCAAATGAAAATATTCTTCAACTTTTCAGAATTATATACGATCAGTGAAAATTGGATGCGAAGCACCTTCGAAATTCAACCAAAGTGGAGCTATGCTTGGAAAAATCGTGCCACGATGCATCGACTCGTATCCGACCGTTCGTCAAACGGCTGTGGATATATTGAAGCGAATTTTGGAAATTTCCTGCATTTACGAAACACTTACAATCGCCGAAAACGATGATTGGTACAAGGAATTGGGATCTATTCGCGAAGATATCGTCACAGACGATGCAGTTCAACTGTATCATCTTACGGAAGATATTTCGAAAATCATCGCTGAACGGCTATCAAACTTTCAATACGTTCAGTTTTGGTGAGGATATCTAACTATAAATCCAATTGGATTCATAATTACCAAGATGGAACAATTTTTTTTGAAAGATATTTCTATTCACAGCAAAACACTTCTGAAGGCTCTTGAAGACACTGAAGAGAGTTCGGCAATTGGATCAGCTGTTGTGTTGAAAAACTTTATCCGTTTGAAAGGATCGGAACTGTTTCATGCCATTCCGGAATTAGTAACCGACTCACTAACGGTAACAATTGCTAATCGATACGAATGAGATTTTAATTCGAACACAATTATTTCTTACTCATTTTTAATATATTTTGTTATTATACCTAGGCGATCGCCGATTGCCCAACTCCGCGTGCTAAAACTGGTGTGTTGAAAGCATTGGTCGCTTTGGCTAAACACCATCCCAAATTAGTTTGTAGTGAAATGCTTGCTACTCAACTTCCATTTCAAAGGTACTTTTATTTAAAATCGAAGAAAATCAAAATCGAAGTAAAAGCAATCAGCGAAGGATAATACGTAAAACAATTTCGATTATTTATTCAATCAAACTACAGTAACATCATTGAGTTTTGGCGGTCTGTTTCGTCTCAAGCCGAGCTATCTGGTTTCATCATTGATCACTTTTTGGGTATTCTGAATTCATCGTGTTTATACGAAGTGTCTGCTGAAAAAGCCGGTCCAAGTAATCAAAATGTTGCAACACATCAGCCATTTGCGATATTCTGTGCACTTAGGGAAATTGTGCAGGGCAAAGAGATTCGTGCGGTATGTGGAACACGTCTAATTCAGATCAAAACCGTTACTTTTCCAAACCATTTTGTTAACGCCTTGTTATGTTTCATTTACAGGAATTGAAAAAGCGTTTTCCAGAGTTGTTTGCCTTATTCCTAGCTTCAGTGGCAACATACACAAACTTGGCGCCACCAGCCAAATCACCATCTGCATCGCCTACAGCAAAAGTGGCCAACCCAAATAACAAATCAAAGTTTGGATTCATTCCAAATAAAGAGTTGGTGAAGATGAATCCATGTCAAGTGGTTCTTGATGCGTTCAAATTCTATTTGGAAAACATCGAAATGGAGCAATTGGCACAGGTTCTAACTGTTTATCCGCATTTGGCGGCGAGTGTTGAATTGAATAACTTCATGGAACTGCTAACACCAATGGGCGGTGCCTTAGTTGGTCAGCTGGGAATCACGTCCACCGCGATGACACAAGTCGTTGATGCGATTGCCGATAAGATTTCCAGCCCATACGATAGCCAACGTATTGCTGCCGTTGGTCTCTACTCTCAAATTGTTCCTTTGAAGCCAACTGGCGAACTGTCGTCGATTATCATGCAACATTTGAATTCAGCACTGGGTGATCCTAACCCATTGGTACGTGGCTTTTGTGTTCGTGGCATGGCATATGTTGGCAACCTAAATGAAAACGATGTCGATAAGTATTCGGAGATGAGCTTAACTGCGCTACTTAAAGGTATCGATGACAACAATTCCGATTGTTTCATCAATATTCCGCTGGAGAGCATGAAGGGATTGTCACGCATCGTAATGGCTCTACACAGAGACAAATTGGAATCATTCCAAGTGTCTCTGGCCATTCGAATTCGGCCGTTCCTTGAAAATTCCGCATCCGAAATTCGCGAAGCCGCCATTCTACTGTTTGGCGATTTGTGTCGCATTAAAACCGCCGACCATGGAACACGCTGCAAAACGCCCATTGAAACGATGACACCCGTATCAGAGGCGCTCAGAGAGCAGATATTCCAGAATTTCTTCTCACTGTTTCTGCATTTGAGCGAGTCCGATGCTCAAATTGTGCGGGTACGATAATTCTTAGAACATTCTACTATTTCATTCTTACCATTCTCACCTGGTTATTTCATGGTTTCTATCAATTTATTTCCCAAATATTTCCATTTCAGGCGACCAAAGTTACGCTGCGAAAAATATCAAATATTATCAATGCTCCGAAAGTAAACGAAATGGTTCAGAGTCACATATTGGAACATGGTAACTTGCAATACGACAACTTTATGGTGTCGTTTTTGAAGTTAATCGTAAGTGGATTCGGTTTTTGTGACAAAAAAAAGTGAAATGGGTTTCTAGTTAAATTCAATCATTCTTCTCTTGTTATTTTTGTAGAGTGAAGACCTTGGCGAGCATGTATCCGATTTCATCGAATCGACGTTGCCACATTTGAAAAGTGCATGGCCGGAGATTCGTGGTAATGCCGCTTGTATCGTCGGTCTTTTGTATAACTTGCACTCCGGCTCAAGCCATCAACAACATTCAGCCGAATATTTGAGCCATAAAATATCAGTACTGTTACACGATGATGTGATTGCAGTGAGAGTCAAGGCGGCCAATGCACTTGGTTTTATGTTTGGCGAAGTCATATAATACTGTTATTTTGTTCAAAAAAGAAATTTATAAATGTCATGTTGATCTAAATATTGCGTTCAGACTTTATTCCATTTTATTCATGTTTTGCCTTGTTTCTAACATTTGTAAGAATAAATACAGCCGATGCGCTAAAAATTTGCTAAATACACATAATTTCGTTTCTAATTCCAAAATATCAAGTTATTTTTCAGTGAAAAGAAAAACCATTTTTTTTTTGTTTATCTGAAGATGAAAATTTGGTTTATTTTTGTTTTTGTTTTTTTTTATTTCATTTCAAAAATGCAAGTTATTAAACTACACATCAACACACACACACAAGATGAAAGTGTAATGCTAAAAAAATTATGTCGGTTGATTCGACTACAAAGAACAACCTTTGATAAATCCAATTGAATTATCAAATTGAACACTCTTGTCCTCTTTCGTTATTTATTTTATTACATTTAAAAAATATGTCATATTGCCTGATGGAATCGTTATTACGAAAGACTTGATAGGTCATGGTTATACTGAACTTATGACTAAAAATGAACAGAGAAAAATAATATCATGTCATTAAAATTATAACAAAAGACAAATTAAAGCACGTAAGCATATATTTAACCGATGACTGTCAAACAACACATCGACATGTATACAAACACACTAAAAAATAAACATAAATCAACAATTTAACTGAATTTTTTTTTTCAAAATGAACAAAAAAAAAATCATTAAAAATAATCAAAATTTTGAATTCAGCTCAATATCACAAAGATTCGTTTGAAGAAAAAAAAAATATGTTGTACAAAAAAGAAACAAAAATACGAAAATACTCAAAGTCGAAGATTCCGTGATGTGTCTGGTTCTTTAGCGTATGTGTTGAGTATTTTGCATGGTTTACTTTTTTCAGGGGACAGAGATTCTCGTCTAAATTGTATGACCAATACTATATAGTATGTATAATCGATACTGATAAGTAAATCTTTAGAAAATGCAGATTAAACTGAGTCGGTCAATTCAACACCACTAAATGGTTCAAGCTGCCGGATCAAGACGATAGAGAATCAATTTATATGCTCATAAAAATTGCACACGAAAAAAATGCTGCTCAACTTATAAATTAAATGTCGACAACGGAATGTCTCTTATCCTCGTTGCCGGCGTCCTTTTTGGCTGTGATAACCTGCGCTTCGTTTTGTTTTTGGTTGGTGTTGGTGCTACTGCTGCTGCTGTTGCAGATGGCCGTGTCATGTTCATCATCGCTGCTGTCCATCAGCATGGATTCGGCGATTTCGTTGTACTTTGGTGGTGGAACAGCCGGAGCGGGATAGAAAAAGAAATCAGTGCCGACGGAATATTCTTGATGCGGTCGCAAACACTTTTTCTCATTAACATTGGTCACATTAATTGGCACACCGTTCACTGTTTGGCTCGGACAAATCAATCCGAACTCTTGTTGAAGACTCTCATTGAGGAACATACCGTAAATATAATTGCTGTAGTGAATGTAGATGAAGGCGACTAGTAAGAAAAGCGGTAACATCCACATCCACACAGGAATACAATAATTTATGGTGAATTGCTCACGCCCATTTATGTAATGCGGCACCGTTTCAATTTGTGTGGAAATTTTATCGTAGCTACCATACTGTGAGTCATAGTCATACTCATTAGCACGCCACATCGAATCCAATAGAACCCAGTCTTCTTTCGATGGAATGTCAAAATCCGGTTGAAGCAGTACCATATTACGGTCCGTGGCACCCATATACACTAGCCAACCGTTAATAAGCGGAGCTTTCGCTTGCAATGTCATCATTTCATTGCAACCACGAAAACAGTGCTCTTTCTTCGGTTTGTCTCCGATGTATGCATCACTACAGGCTGCAAGTTTTGCAAAAAGAATGAATTTTATGCGTTGGACTAAAAACAATAGTTTGTATGTAAAAGTGTGATGGTGTCAACTTACAAGTACCACATCGTTCCACCAACTGATTGAGATCAACATTTTTGTCTTTGTCTTTATTTCGAGCATTCAGCAAAAATTCGATGTTAAAATACTGGCAGCCTCGTAAGCACTCCTTTTTACCCAATTCCTAGAACCGAATTACACATGAAAAAAATTGTGCAGGAAAAATCAATCAAATGTCAACATTGTCCAACCACACTGAAGGTGTGTATACTAGATGGCAAACTTGTCTTTTACCTTGGTTCCATTTTCACTTTGGTCAATGCACAAATCATCGCACTTGCTGGTGAATTTTTGTTGCAAATTTTCCTGCTCGCCATTCACAACATCATAGATTTGTTGTAAATTTATCAAAATGAATAGATATCGAAGGATTTTATCCATTTTCGGATATTCTGCACATTTCGTCACCCAAATGTCACAAAGATATATGTAATTTATCAACAAGAGGAAAAAATCAATTGTTCTGCTTCGCAAAATAGATAAGACAGCACAGATGGCGCTCCGGTGCTGTCGGAGTTCGTTCCGAATTTCTTTTGATTGGTGCCATATACAAAAGACCGTTTGTTATATGATATGTATGAAGTGAATTGCTACGATGACTATTCTTTTTTTGGAATTTATTCAGCTTTTGTTTAATGTTTTCGCATTAATTGATTTTTAATTAAAAAAAAACAAGTAAACAAGACTTGTTCCCATATTTTTGGTAGAAATTAGTGTTTTTAATAATTATTATGATTTCTGTTATTGTTTTTAAACAAAATTCGTTTCAAAGACTGTAAATGTAGTGTAAAATGAATGCTCATCATTCAACTGAAAATCAAAATGAAAAAAAAAACTTTTATTTGCGATCAATCTAAGAGGCCTCTTTATTTTCTCATAAAAAGTTATCAACTACAATTGTTTATTTCATTGCGATGAACGGTCAGTTGTTGCTTCTGGGTATGATTTTAGTATTTTCCGGACCACCACATCATTTTGGTCAATTTTGGTTTGCGCATTGGACCAACTTTGAATTGTGGATGCAATTTGTCCATTTCCATTTTCATGATTCGCAACCAGTCTACGTTTGAGCTCGTTTGGAACAAGTCATAGATCTTCTTGATCATCTTTTCTTTCAAGATGTAGGCTTCGTGCATCTTATAGCCCAACATGTAGTCGTACAACTCTTTTACCATTTCGGGGTAAAGATTCATTGCGGTCATTGAAATGGCATCGAATCCTTCGGCCATCAAACCCATCATTGCCGAGCCCACTCCAATGATGTAATTGTATTCAGGCAATTTGTGTTTCAAGTAAATCACCTTGTCAATCCGGTCATCGGCATAGTAGAATCCGGCGAATGTTGGAATTTCCTTCTCAACATACTGAGTCAAGAAGTAGTACCAGTCCACTGTGGAAATTGTGTAATTTTTCATTAGACAAATGGATTTCTTTTTCAAAAATGCTTGCAATTAAGTAAAAAACGATGAAATAAACTTACAGTAGACTTGAGTGAACATCGGAATGTGGTAGTAGAACATTGGGCGAGTTGGCATACGTGCCATGATGTCCTTCAAGTAGTACATCAAATCCTCTTCAGTTTTTGGTTTATAGAAGAGGTCTGGTGTCACCATAACGGCATCAACCTTCAATTTTTCCGCATGTTCGGCCAATTCGTACACATCAGCAAGATCTATACCACCGATGTTAAGGAGCATTCTCAAGTCGTACTTACGTGTCACTTCTAACCATTTTTCGGTCAACTTTTTGCGCTCGTCAACAGTCAATGTCATGCCTTCGCCAGTCATACCATTGAGCATGATTCCTTGCATTCCCATTGATTTCAAATAGTTAGCATATTTGTCGATGACTTCGTAGTTGATTGAATGCTTCTTGTCATCGTTGAATGGGGTGAACACTGAAAAGGAATTTTGAATAAATTCATTAAAATTCAGTATGAAACGAGACGTAAGAGACGTTTTTTTGATCACAACTTTACTTCAATTACACTCCAACTTTTCTATTATGAAAGTCGAAATATGAAAATTAAACAATTTTTTTCGAATTCTCCATCAATTCAAATCTACTCTACTTCACCAAAGCACAAAATTCTTAACTCTATTTGTTTAAATGAAAATATGTTTGCTCACCTGGCACCATCATTCCCTTGAACATGAAGTCGGTTTTCATTTTGGCAGATTGTTTTTCAAATTTTACTTCGAAATAAAAAAGTGAATTATTCGATGCACACCAAACTACACTCCAAATGGACTGTGAATTTGAATTGATGAGAAGGATGAGCTGGGGGACTATATATACCAAAAAATTGGCTTTATCGTCTTTTTCATGAAACCGCAGAAGTTGAATTCATACACACTGGTAAATTGGCATCAATTGTTGACAATGATATGAATAATTATGCGCTTAGCCGAGTCTTGTCGGTATAAAAAAAATGTGTAATCAACATGAAACGTGAGAAAAAAAAACAACTCATGATAATGGCAAGTAAAACTTGAGCTGCACACAAGAGATACCGTTGCACGGTGTTTTTTTTTATAAATTAAAAGAAATTTAACAAATAAACAAAATTGGTGGCGATAGTAGGAGTCTGGAATGATTTATATATTTATAACATGAGAAAAACACTTACGTGTCGCTGACGAAGGAAAAAATAAATAGAAGATTACGATTGCATGAAGTTTGTTTATATTTTTTCATAGAGATTCGTACCATGACCTCAATGTCTATCTATTTTGTTTTTGCTATATTCGACCGTGTCTCAGTTTCAGTTGTGATGACCAATGTACTGGCAAAAAAGGAAAATATTGGCATTGGCTAGCACATACAATGTTGATGCTCGATTTCTAGCTGAAACCAAGCGACTTGTAATCACATCGACCATTTGATATTGCCATATTACGTGAATGACAAACAATTGATAAAAAATGCGATTTAATTTAATTAAAAATAATTAGAAAGGTGATAGAAGAAAGTTAGAAGATGTTTTCGAATCACAAGGTTCGTGGCGATTCATATTGAGCTCGACAAAATTAAAGAAAAACTATTGAAATGAGAAATAATTTTAATTTTCTGCGAAAATAAACCTGCCGATTAATTTTTGAAACAAAATGATATGGACCGAATTTTAACCTAAACTAGAATTTCCACAGAAGAATACCAAAATAATAATATATCAAAAGAATCAGAAGTACAAGCTCAAAACTAGTGCCAGTAATAAAATTGTTTAAATTGTGGAATGAATCAAATATCTCTTTAGCAATGTCATCATTTTCACGTCATCTTTTCGATTTTGAGTAAACATCTTCTGTTGTATTCATAACGTTGTCGATCAATATAGAAAAAAAAGAGCATACTCAAGGACTTTAAGCTCAGACACCACAAAAACAGTTTTTTCCCTCGCAAAAAATGCATGTTGATTACGTTAATTAACTTTTTGAAGTCTAATCAAATGACCGCTCTTCCTCCCTCATTTCGGTTTGGTTTTTTCAAACAAAAATTCGGTGTTGCGACTGATAACATTCGCTTGCGATTCTATCTCGAAAATTCGTATCTCTCCCCATTTTTGTTTTTGTTATTATTATTTTCGAAATTTCGGTCATTGATAATTTTCTAGGGGATTCACGCCAAATTTTATTTAGCAAAATCTATTTGTATTATTTAAATCATGTAAAATTCACGCTAGATTTCAAATATTTTGTATTATTTCCCGAATGCGTTGTTATTGTTCATATTCACCTTGAACAATATGTTCTGGAAGTGGGTTTTGGTGGATCCTCAGGATCGTTCAAAACTGCTCCCGGTTCTGGAAGTGGGTTTTGGTGGATCTTCAGGATGGATCAGACTGGGTTTGACAATGCCCTGGTCCATCCTGAGGATCCACTTCCAGAACCAGGAGCGGTTTTGAACAATCCTGAGGATCCACCAAAACCCACTTCCAGAATTTTTGAAGCGATAATGACGTCAACAGATTAGACATGGTTCTGCTGATAGTCGGTTTATTGAACAAAATTGAGCAAAATTGAAATTATGCATACATATCTGTTTAATATGTTAAAACATAAACAAATTCATATTATTTGTTCATATTTTAAATATGGAAATTGGCGTGAGTCCCCTAGATAATTTTTTCCACAATTCTGCACAATAATATGTAACAACAATAGGCGCCAAGAAATTATTTGTTTAGACTTTGATATAACAGGCTTGTCTGATTCATTCAGTAAGTAAAATCGAAATCTTCTGAAAATTTATAAACAATCATATGTGTCGCACCGGAGAAATTTGTTAATGTTTTATTCTTCTTTTTTCCCCTCTTGAAATTTGCATAAATTGTGGCGATTTGACGAAAGACTAAATCATATTTGTAACGAGACAATACGCCGAAATTATTCAAATTGACAAGCTAGAAAAGTGAGGTTAGTTTCACCAAAGTCAGCTGTTTTGACAGAAAGCCGCATTACATTGTCCATGTTTCTGATTGTTGAATAAAAATGTGTACATTCGATTTTGTGTTTTAACTCGATTTTTGTGTGATAACTTCAATTTGTATATTGCAGGACGAAAGAAAATGCTTGGCCTGATATTTGGCAAGGCTGGAAATGTACTACACAGTACATTGATTCCAGTTGTGCATGCTCAAGAAGTACAAATGAACCAATCAACGAATGACAGTGTTTGGGAACGACTGAAAGCGATAACAAATCGAAAGTAAGTTCAGTTTCTATTTCGAGTAAAAAATAATTTTAAATGCATTTGTATTTGAATAAAATCAAAGTTGGTTTTCCATTCCAGCGAATATGGCGGTTTATCACAAGAAATGGCCAGTATGATAGCATACGTTCAGAACAGCATCATAATTGGAGTTGCAATAGGCGGTTCAATCTTTACAAAGAATCAGTACATGGACTTTATGGAAAATGCCTCGGCAAGTCAATACAAATGGCATACAGACGCCAAAGCGGATTTAACCAACAAAATGGTTAAGGGTGGTATCAGAGGAGCACTCACTTGGGGTGTGAAAAGCTTTTATGTATCAATTACATTTGCGTAAGTAGTAATGACAAAAACTCCGATGCAAAAACAACGACAAATCGATTTTCGGTTGGTTTTTCAATTGAAACTTTGATTTTCTTTCCAAATCACAGAACTCTAATCAATTTCATACCAGTTTTTCGGAATGAACACAGTTGGCAAGAGTTTATAACAGCCGGATTAGTCAGTGGTACACTGGCTGGTTACTTATTTAGCGATCCGGTTGCACTGGGATTCGAAACGAAGAAACACACCGGCAAATATTCATACAGGACGCAATGCATTTTGAAAGGGACTGGATATGGTTTGATCTTTGGAGCGCTGGCTGGAGTATATTCGCTGCATTCAGGGAATCGTTTGAGTGCTAACGAACTGAAAAAATGGGAGCAATACTGGAAACAACGACTTGGGGTTTGTACATTTTATCATCCATCTGTTCTCATTCTGAATGAACGAAGAAGAATTTTAATATAACCAATATTGATCACCAATTTATTTCGCTATTTCAGACTAATCAAGAGAAAACCGAGTGAAATTAGTTGCTTGCATCGAGTAGCCATAGTTAGAATTATCTCATGCTAAGTTGGATTTGTAGACGATCATTGAATTGGAATAAAGAAAATATTTATTGTTTTTAACAATTTGTTATTCAATTTTCAAGTTTAAAATTCGCAATTGAGCGCGTCAAACACATAGAAACGTGTCTGAATGACCGCTAATTGTATTTATATTCAATCAGCTGACGATTTTTAAGGTATTGATTCAATATGATTTACTCACGCATACACACACAATATGAACTGATATCATTTCGGAATGATTGCTTCTAAAATCGTTGCTGTTTTTAGAATGCAAATATCAATAGAGAAATGACCTTGGCATTTATTGTTCTAAGACTTCATGGAAATCTGCCGAGGAAACACCTGTATTCGCAACAGTAATGTGTTTACGTTCGCGCTATTGTAAATAGTTTGCTGCCACTGTGTTTGTAAAAAAAACTTGACATTTGGTGTTTGCCAACGAGTTGATTTACAATCAAATAAACAATCAAATTAGATAAAAGATCAGAAACAAAAATAAAAACAAAACAGTACACTAAGAGAAACAAAAAAATGTCAAATTCAAACTATTTACAATACATTCATATTTTCATATTTAAATACTTACAGAATTCAATTTGTTCAATTAGTTCATGTATGTAGGTATTTTTATGGTATGTATTGCCGTGAATAAATAAATGAATAAATAAAATTTGCAGCGATTGTACGTAATCATAGGCAATCTGTAAACAAATTCACAATCAGCGGTCATTCTCACGGTATCACTTGATAGGAGAGAAGCTAAAGTGTTGATCATTTTGTTCCGCGCAAAAATGAAAGCAGTGAAATTCAATTATTCTGGTTTGATGTGTCCTGTGTTCACGGCATTTGCCAATGACAGGTATTCCATTATTTTTACTTATTTATTTAAAATGTTCAGAGATTTTTCGATGAAGCTAAAGCCAAACATTATTCACATAATGTCAATATTCATACATCAATTTAAACACATCCTGTTTTTTGTGTTAGCAAACGAACGATTCGTTACGATGTGATTGATAAATATGCCTCTTGGTTGAAACAACGCGGTATCCACGGAGTGCTCGTCAATGGTACAACCGGTGAAGGTGTTTGCCAACGAGTTGAAGAACGCAAGCACAATTTCGAAGAGTGGTTGAAGTCATGTCGCAAACACAATCTCAAGTGCATGGTTCAAGTGGGAGGTACGGGCGTTTCCACTGTTCATGATTTGGCTGAACATGCTGAGGAAAAAGGAGCCGATGCTGTCCTTTGCTTGCCCGAACTCTTTTTCAAGCCAACATGCGAAGAGGATTTGGTCGACTATTTGAAAAAAGTCGCTGAACATTGTCCAACACGACCATTATTCTACTATCACTTCCCAGCATTCAGCAAAGTCAACTGTTAGTATCATTTTGAATCCCTATTCACCGTCAAAATGTGTCTCTGATTTGGATTCAAATTTCTTTTTTCAAAAAAAACTTCAACTCTTTAAATTAATTTTCCACAATTGTTACAATTTCAGTGCTAATGCCGAGACTGTGTGACTTAGCAGAAAAGCAAATCCCAACATTCAATGGAATAAAGTTTACCAGCAACGATTTGAACGAAGGTGTTGCCTGTTTGAAACCCGGTCGAAAAGTGTTCCTCGGATCAAATACAATTTTTCTCGCTGCTTTGACTCAAGGATTTGACTCGGGCATTTTGATTTCTTTGAATGTCTTCCCCGAAATGGCACAGGAAATCTTGGCGGCCGTACAGGAAAATCGATGGGCCGACGCTCAGGCAACACAATTGAAACTGACGAAACGGTTTAATGAATGTGGCGCCGCATTGAAAGATGAATTCAATCGTATGAACAGCGATTTTGCATGCGGCCCAGCAAGAAAGCCATTACTCAATTTGAATAAAAAATAAATGATTAAAGTGAATGCATCTATCACGAATGGATTGATCGATAACAACAACGATAACCACATTCTATATTTTATACAGAAACTTCTTTTGATCTACTTTTCAAGAGTCAATAAACGATACAATTTCACTGACGTGGGACTGATAAGAGTGTTTTGTTTGTTGTTGACAAGCTTTGAAAAAACAAACTCAAACAACAAAATGGAAACAAAAGGAAAAGAACAAAAATCTGTACAAAAATGTTTTGATATTACTTTGAATGAACTACCTACATAATAATCTTTAATTATCAGCTCAAAATGTGTATTTTATGTTTTCTTTTACATGTAAATGTATTTACATATCGACTACTTAACCCATTTTAAGCTACATTTGCGTGGCAACACAATTATTTTATAAATCCAAATATTTATAATTCGGTTCAAATTTACTTCAATTCAAATAATTCTTTGTGATTCCATTAGCATACTTCTATATTAAACGTAATGAAGTGTCTCCTTTGGGTACGACGAATTTAAGTTCCACTATTTCGTATACAAAATAACTTAACCATATTATATACTCATGGCATAAAATGATTGCATAAATTGATACACAAACCCAACGCTTTGTCGGCGAAATTTTATTCTTTGTTCAGATATCTGTATTTTATTTGCTCAGTGTAAGCCGTATTTGACTCGACTTAGAATAAATATTAAAAGAAATGAGCAATTACATTATTATTATACGATATGAATTTGAATATAAAAATCCTGTTTTGAGTAGAATTAAGAACAAAAATTACTGGTCGAATGAAAAGATGAATGTGGATTTTATTTATTTTTGAGTTTTCGATGTCATCGCTGCCTCACATAAATATTTTCAAAGAAATTACTTGAAATTTTGAAGTATACACTTGTTTTAGGTGTAATTTGATTTTTTAGAGGTGTTTTACCTATTTGAGCTTAAAATGTTCGCCATTTCATTTGTTCAACATGAACACACCTGAATTAATGAAGAAAAAAATCATAACCCATAATAATTAATTGCCGATTCTGAATTGACAATTTTATTTGTGAGAAATCATTTGCTTATTGTTCAATTATTAAAAATAGATTTATTTATTTTAGGATTCGTGTTATTTTGATACTCAATGAGACAGTATTGAAAACGGCTTTGTCAATCTATAATCGATATGGGAAATAGCGAAGTAAGAAGGATTTAGGATTATTATGCTCACGCTTTTGAACAGATTTACTTCCTTTGTGTTTTTATTACCTATTTTCCTCTATACAAGCTTTCTCTCTTGATTTAACGCAAACAAGTGTTGATGATATAATTATAAAATTTGTTTTAAAACAGATATGAATTTTATGTTATTTGAGCACCATGTAGAAGAGTTATTCAACACGAGCGGTTCACATTATGTAAACATGGAAAACATTATATGATAAGTTATAGAATTGGTCAAGTCCAAAAACTTTGCTGAATATACTAACTCATTATCTCTTATCCATTATCTCCTTCCCATTCACAATTCACACTTTTCATGTTACGATTCTATTGAAGCGACGATCTATATAAAAGTTTTTAAGAAACAGATTTCATGTTGCGCTTCAGTTCAAACACTCCCCCATTCCCATTTCTACTAACTATTATCAACATATTTATTTAATATGACGCATGCTTTGTTCGATAAGTTTCGAATAAATAAACAACGCATGGTAAGCCCCTTTGTTTGAACGAATGAACCACGTTTACTATAATTTATTTAAAAATTTATAATATTGTAAGATGAAGATAGTTTTGTCAGCAAATGGAGATGATGTGCGCACGATCTAGCTTTATCCTCACCATTCGTTGAATTTGTCATACGCACGTATATTTAACTGTTTTCTGTTTTAACATCTCGCCAAAAGCCCTTAATACAAACGTCCTTTCCATGTTGCCATTCATTCATATTGCTATACCAGCGTAGAGTTGTGGTGCTGTACTCATCGTGTAACATGGCGCACAATCGACAGAAAAAGTAGGGCCCCGATGTTGCTCTCCAAGCTGGTCCTTTCCCAACGAATTCACCCGTTCCTTTCCATTTGAAATACGAGTTGTATAAATTATCGTTTCGGTCCAAAATGTGCAGATATTCGGCCAGTTGCTTTGGCGATTCAAAGTCTTCGACATGAATGTACGACCGATGAGGCGCATATTTTTCATACGTGCTGCATGGTGCTCCCATCACAATTGGTAGGATATTATGTTGTAGCCCAGTGTCGAAGAACTTTTCGGTGATGTAGTCTTTGCAGTTTGAATTTTCAAATGACAAATAAAATTTGTAATCCTCATCAAGCATATCGAAACATTTGTCTTTGTCCTTGCATGTACACGTCAAATTTCCACATTTACCGTAAATATCGACCTGGCATTAAAAAAGTATGTCTTTTTGATTGAATTCTCGACTCTTTCAAACTATACTAAAAATTGGTTTAAATTTTGTCGAACCTGAATGTGCTTTTGAAGCTCTTTAGCATATTCTAGACGACCATTGATAGCGCTCACACAGTTGGAAACAAACCAGGCAACTTTTTTCGTTTTATTCGCCGCATAGTTTCGATCTTGTTCTTTTTGTTTTATCCTCGGATCGTAATACAGCCATTTATTATATGGAACGGCAATTGTACTATCGTACCTTCAAAGAACAAAGTCAATGAAATTTGCTAATGAAGCGAATAAGTATGCAATAAAAATAACAAAGTCAAGTACCTGTATGAAATGGTCCAATTGATGACATCTGATAAGAAAGATTTCAAAACCAATTTTTTTAAAAATAAGAAATGAACCGTTGCGACAAAAAGTTGGCTTCAGAGCACTTGAGAAATGAAACGAAAGATAGATTTTGGCTGCGAACAAAAAGCAAGCACGCAAGATTTTGAACCAAAGCAACACAAAGCAAATGTGAGAAAAACGAAAAAAAAAAATAGTTAAAATTTTCTTTGATTCTAATACATTATTCTGTGTATCCAATATTGAAATTCACGCTCCTTATCAACGTATTCATAACTTTAAAACAGACTTCATCATGCCAGAAATAGAAATTTTCAAATAGAAACCACGCTAACTTGAGAAACAAATTGCCACAAAGCAAATTTCGGCTTTAAACTGCAACATAATTCGTTATGTTCCAATTTGTTTCTCACATTTGCTTTATGTCGCTTTGATCCAAAATCTTGCATTCTTGCTCTTTGTTTGGAGCTAAGTACCATGCTTCGATTCGATTCATTTCTCAAGTATAATGAAGCCAACCTTTCGTCGCAACCATAGGGCGGCTGGTGACAGTACATTTCGTCACATTTTGAATTGCCGCGCTGTTTAGTTCCAATTTGAAATTGAAAATTACATTGATGTGCCCCTTGAAATTGGGGGCGCTCGCATCGTTCAATTTAAGTTAATTTTTAATAGCCTCTATTTGGTCGCAACGGTTCAAATATTATATTATTATATATGCGAAACAAAGTTCTGACAAAAACTCATTTTACCTGGACGATCCAAATTATTCGTGAACACAGGTGGTTCCGTATAATACATCGCATACAATTGTTTTGGTGGTCGCGTTTCATTTGAAGGAATGTAGTCGTTGTTAAACATAACTAAATCAGCGTTTTTTCTCTCTTTGGCGTCATCTGTAATCCTGCACGCGTCGACAGGGCACTTTAAATCTACAAATGCACTTTCACCACTTTTGCGTCTCCACCAAGATGGTAGGCCCAATGGAACATAGATTGTTTTCATTATCTCCTTTCTACGAGACGGATCGTAATTCGGGGGAATAAACATCATTTGATTCACAATACGATCACTTCCTGGATCTTCGTGAGGTAACAATTTTGCATCTCGTATGCCTGTCTCATTGGAAATGGATGCTGGCTTTGGATAACGTGTGCCATTTGTAAAATACCACGGTTTGGGCTTAACGGCTATCAAAAAGCTGGACGAATCGTAATCGTAGTGCCCAGAAATATATTCTTGATTTTTATTGAACAAACTTTGAGAGATACTATTCTGTGAAACTTTTTCGAAGTCCCTGAAATGATTATCAGAATAATGAATTTCTTGTTTAATTTTATAACCAATATAAAAAATTTCAATAATCACCATACTGAAAGCCCAAACGTTGCAATAAACATGAATAAGAAGACAGTAAATGTGCCGAACTTTTTCAAAGGAAAATGTTGTCGTAGACAATTGTCAGCGCTCATCGCAAAAGCTTCTGGTTGAATAGAACGGTTGAATAGAACTGACGCTCATTTCACATCCAACTATTATATCGATGATTTAATAGACGTGTTATTTGTTGAAAAAATGAGATCTAAACTAGATTTCATCTCAAACATGTGTTTTAAGATTGTTGAGCATCTCAGCATTTCGTAAGGCACGGATATATCCGAGCATATCGACGACGCATACAGTGGCGTGCGTTGCTACGCGCAGCCGCAACGACTCGACCGGAATGTGTATGTTGTTGCTGCGTGTAGCCACATCAACTGAACACACTTCGGTCGAGTCGTTGCGGCTGCACGTAGCAACACACGCCACTGTATTATACAGTATGCGTCGTCGATATGCTCGGATATATCCGTGCCTTACGAAATGCTGCGATGCTCAGCAATCTTAAAACACATGTTTGTTTCATCTCAGCAAATACCAGCGTATAGACAGTGTCTATCTGTTATCCACCTTAACCAAAAATGGCACAGAATAGAAAGAAACTATTATAAGCCGCATAAGTATTATAAGTTTCACCGTTTTTATTTCTATATTGCTTTGTTGGCCGTTATTTTTCTTTTAATTAGACTTTATTTTTATAGTTTTGATTGACATGTCAAATTTAACGATTTTATCATCAAAAAGGCGAAACTAGGCCGCCAGATGCGACACTGTTGAAGCAAAATAAACATACATAAATAAAAAGACTGTTATTAGTTTCAATGAAACATACTTCTCTTTATTGCTACGGAGTTGGATAAACTTATGCACTTTGCGTCTCACACAAATACAAATCCACCACAATTTGGTTTTTTTAACACCGTCAAGCTCTGGCTGAATAAAATAGAGGTTTGAATAAGTTTGCAAGACTGTTACATCAATTTATAATAATTTACACTGATTTAGTACAACTTTCAGTTCTCGCCTCGTTAAAAACCTGGCTCTTTTCATATATTATGCAAGGTTCACAAAAGTGGGCACATGAAAACAAAAACATAGTCATACAACCAAGATGGAAATGCTTGATAGTAGACAGATAGAAAACGGTCCAGAATAACTTTTGGTAAACGTTTCAAAGAGGACAAGTAGTTTTACACTTTTATAAGAGACTCTAGGACAGCAAAAGTCGTCACTCAATTTATACCGGTAGATAAATTGACGAGAAGTCCTACGTGGGTTTAGGCAGATCCATGTTGGCTGCAGAGTGCTTTGATTTTAACATTTGGCCATGATTTGAAGCGTATAATTTGATGCTAATAGGAAAATAATTCAAAATTGATTCAAAAACTGGAATATTAACTCGCCAACTGAATGGATGGCTATGACAAAGATCAATATCAAAATTTACAATAAATAGGAGTAAACATCACAGATAGGTACCTATCATTATCTCAATACATATAGGAGAATGTAGGAGAATAATTCGTCAGTCATTTAGTGATAATTTGTGCAATGTGCGTTGCGTGAAAATGAGTTTAAATATCAATAGTTTTGTAATGGAATTCTGAAATAAAATAAAAAACGGTGTTTTTGTGTGTAAATTTTTCGTTAAATTTGACATGTCCATTTAAACAAATATAACGGCCAACAAAGCAACATGGAAACGAAAACGTTGACACGTGTAATAATTGTTTTGCAATAGTCTCTTTCTATTCTGTGCCATTTTTGTTTATAGTGGGTAATCACCTGTCTACACATTGGTATTTGCTCAGATGAAATTTAGATTTGATCTAATTTTATTAACAATTAACACGTCTGCTAACTGCCGTCGATATAATAGTTGGATGTGAAATGAGCGCTAGATCTACAGGGTGCGATCGAATAACTGTCGGTTTTATATTTGGCTGTAAAACGCACATTTTTCAATATGATCGAGTAATTCTTTTTGCACGTGGTAGATGCGGTCGGAATATTTTCATTTCAGTCGTCAGATTAAGATTTTCTAAAATTTTGGCTGAGCTAGAGCCATTGGTGTGCCAAAAAAAACACCACCCGCAGCACGCAACATTTTTGAGAATCGTCAACCTAAAATTTTATCATCCACTTATCAGATTCACGAAAATCTTATATTGTCGTAATCGATGAATCTTTGTGTTTCGATACAATGCAGCGTGGTTCAAAACTATCTACCACATAGCTCTCTGTTGACTGTTGTAGACATGTATCTATGATGGCCAATTCAGTGTTCTCATCTTCATGACTATTTAAATACATTTTCGTATTGCGATTTTAATTAAAATTGTGATTTTAGCCGATTTTTACGAAAAATTCGGAAAATATAGGTCGGCTTTAAAACAAGCTTATCGCCGCCAGCTGAGACATATCACGATAGTACTGATAGGGTTTTCTAATTCCCAAGGCATCATGAATTAATACTGCAAGAGCACAAATGATAATCATTTCAGACGTGGCTGAGCGAGATCAGGGAAAAACCTGAAACAATTTTGTTTGAGGTTGCGTGCTAAAAGTGATATTTTTGAACATTTTTTTCGGTACATCTATGGCTCTCAATCGAATAAACTATGATGAAAATTCAGTCTAATGACTGAAATAGTTGTGATAATGTTGAATCTACAAAATGGCAAAGAAAGTTTTCAATTATAATTGAAAGTGTGTATTTTAAGACCTGAACCATAATACCGACAGTTATTCGATCGCACCCTGTATTCAACCAAAAGTTTGACGTATTTATTTTGGAAATATGTTTAAAAGTTGGCCAATTTGTTTATTTCTTCAACTGTGTTTTTAGTAGATGAGTATTTGTATTTCTACTTGGGCAACTAGTCTATAGAAAACGCGGATTCATCTCATGTAAGAGTTTGGGATATTTCTTTTCGATAGATATAAATACTATGTCTTATTTCAACGATATAAGCCAGTATAAATTAGATCATTTAAATAATAAGAGCCATTTCAACCGTCAGCTTCATTATCAACTCTGCACTATCGCAAGTGTATTTAAAAGATGAACGCAAAAATAATATTTTGTTGGTTTCTAATTGGAATTGGAATTGGATTTTTCATCACTATTCTAACAGTTAAGGATCCAGAATCAATTCGACATATCAACAAATTCAAGGTGGCTGAAGTGAGTTTAAGAAAAGGACCCCATCTCAATTTGACGCAAACAAGTGTTGAGAATGTAAAAAAGATCCGAATATTGTGTTTCTTGCATACGATGCCAAAGACTCATTCATCACGAGCGGTTCATATCCAGCAGACGTGGGGCAAACATTGTGACAAATTATTGTTTTCCAGTACGTTAACTGATATAAATTTGGGAGCCCTTGGATTCAATGTCACTAATGATCATGACCATATGTGGGGCAAAGTGAAATTGATGATGCAGTATATTCACAAGAATTTTATCAACGATTACGACTGGTTTATAAAAGGTGATGATGACATGTTTTTAATCACTGAAAACTTACGTTACATGTTGTCAGCTTACTCAACTGAGGATCCAATTTATTTCGGGTACAAATTCAACTCATCACTACATAAAACAGGCTTCTTTAGTGGTGGCAGTGGTTATGTGATGAGCCGAAAAACCGTCCAAACGTTTGTTGAAAAAATGCTAACAAACAAAGAGTTTTTCCGAAAATCAGAAAGAGAACCACCAAATGATTGTCATATTGAAACCGATAATAGAGCCGAAGATTGGGATATTTCCCTTTGTCTTGACCATTATAATGTGTATGCCGGTGATTCACGAGATTTGCTTAAACGAGATCGCTTTTTTCCATATAAGCCAGAGGCGCATTTATTCGGCAAACCCGATCCCAATTTTGGGTACTGGCAAGTCAAATACTATTGGAACGATGAAGGATTGGATTGCTGCTCAAATTATACGATTAGTTTTCATTACATCCCAGCTAAATATCAATACTCGATGTATTTCCTCACGTATAGGCTGCAACCCTTTGGAATTAAACGTCATTTCCCACCGCCACCAAAGAAAAGGGATTTTACAGAAGTTAAGAATATACTCGACCGAGAAGGAGTTAATGCAACTTTACGCGGTTATTAATTTAACGAGAATACAAAGAATATTTAAAACAAAAATTCAGAAATATGTTTTTTGTAAAAATTCTACTGTGTTTATTAAAAATGTTGGAAACGAAAATAAAAATACAATTCTCATAAAAAATGGCTATAAAATCTTTTTTATTAGCAGAAGTTGGCAAGCTTGTAATTCCCAGAAGGAGGTTTAGGATTTTGATCTTGATTTACATTCATATCTAATCGCAAACAAGTTCCCTTACCAGTGGCTCCTTTTAACACCGTTCATATCTTTCGTTTTCAAATAGCAACAGTACTTATGGCCATATAATCCACCTGTCTAAATACTTGCAAATATAATTTTATCTTTGTGTCTTATCGAGTTTATCTTGATCACCCACTCGTCGCACTCATCAGGCTGTGAAGTGGAAGAGTTTGAAATGTTCATCACTGTATTAAACAGTGAATGGCTGTCTACTCTCTTCTATACTCATTTCGTATTATATACACTTTGCGGTGTGTGTTGGAGCGAGAGCAATACAGTGTGCTGCACTGCTCTCGCCTAATGCTTGTTGTTACTTCTCGCATTTTGACCACGGCGGGCTGAATTTCAACGCATAGCGTTCATATGGGCGTACAATGAGAGGTACATGTCATCAGCACCGCCCGGAAAAAGTGTTGGTAAACCAGAACATGTAAAAAAATAGTGCTCGAATAGTGCTAGCGAATGACGTTTTTAGATTACAAAAATGAACCCGTGAGCATAAAAACGACTTATTAAACAATCGCCGAACAAAACGATACAAGAAAAAACTACCAAACAAAACACACGTTAAAAACGTAACACAGCAGGACGGTACCGTTCAAAACGAAACTCCGCTGTGCTACACATTACCGCTGTGGTACGTTGTGTTCGGTAGTTTTTTCTTGAATCGTTTTGTTCGGCGATTGTTTAATAAGTCGTTTTTATGCTCACGGGTTCAAATGTGGTTATCTTATAAAGGGAATATGAATAATAATACTGAATAATACCGTGTTCGCTTAATAATAGAAAAATTTGTGGAATTTTAGTAAATTTCATAAGATTTGAATAATAAAAATACATTTTGGTGCATAAATTTTGGCGTGAGGCCCCCTAGTTTTTTTGCTTATCGAAAGATCTTTCTAATTTCAAATTGAGATTCATCATTGCTTTAACGGTGTCACATCTTGCGGCAAGTATACGACACTCGCTTACTACAATTAGCCATTGACTATAAAAATTATAATTAAGTTTGATGCTAACGTAAAAACACCGTCTTTTATCCTCATTATTATAACAAACCCACTACAATTTACCATCACCAATTTTTCAGTAGAATTCTAAAAATAAATAAACAACCAGCCGGTATATTTTCATCTATTTGACGATGAAATCGTTAAATTTGCCATGTCAATTAAAACTATAAAAATTGAAGTTTTTCAAAGAAATATAACGGCCAACAAAGCAACATGGAAACGAAAACGTTGACTCTTGTAATAATTGTTTTGCAATTGTTTCTTTCGATTCTGTGCCATTTTTGTTTATAGTGGGTAATCACCTGTCTACATATTGGTATTTGCTCAGATGAAATTTAGATTTGATCTAATTTTATTAACAATTAATACGTCTGCTAACTGCCGTCGATATAATAATTGGATGTGAAATAAGCGCTAGATCTATTCAACCAGAATTTTGGCGCTTATGATCAGTCCTGATCTGAAACTTAGAGTGAATCTTCCGAATAGATCCAGCGATAAACATGGAAATGACAAGAACAAAATCTAACGAAATGTATAAGTTGTTACCCACTGGAGAGGATTCATCATCGTCCACAGATGAACTGTTGACCTGTGATAAAGAACCACAAGAAATTTCCGAACTGTGGAAGAAAATTGGCAGTGCACTGTTTTATGGGATTGCTTCGTTTTTTCTAACCGTTGTTAATAAAACGGTGCTCACATCATGGCATTTTCCATCGTTTCTCGTGATTAGTATCGGTCAGTTAGCGGCCGCCATTATCGTACTGTATGTTGGTAAACAAATGGATGTGATTACATTCCCGGATTTCAAAAGTGATATTCCCCGAAAAATGATGCCGCTGCCGATACTTCATTTCGGTAATATGGTAACCGGATTGGGTGGCACAAAGGCGATGCCGTTGCCTATGTTTACGGCATTTCGACGAGTCTCCATTTTACTGACGATGCTGCTGGAAATTAAAATTTTGGGTGTCCAGCCATCGCTAGCGATACGAATAAGTGTCTGTTGCATGGTTGGCGGTGCGCTTTTGGCAGCTGTTGACGATCTAACATTCACTATCGAGGGTTATTCATACGTGATGTTCGCCAATTTCATGACGGCCGCTTATGGAGTTTATATCAAGCAAAAACTGAACACAGCTGACAGCATCAACAAATATGGAGTAATGTTCTATAATTCATTGATTATGATCGTTCCAGCCATTGTAACCGCTTGGTTCAACGGTGATTTGAACACAGCTTTTAAATATAAACACTGGACAAATCTTTGGTTCTTTGCACAATTTTTCGCGAGCTGTTTCATGGGATTCATCCTTACCTATTCCACATTTCTTTGCACACAATACAATTCGGCACTGACGACAGCCATGGTGGGATGCTTTAAAAATGTGTTCGTCTCTTATCTCGGCATGTTCATCGGCGGCGATTATATATTCTCATGGCTCAATTGCATCGGTATTAATATCAGCGTTATCGCGAGTATTCATTACACTTGTATTATAATCGCTAAAAAAGATGATGTGACCGAGCTATCGCCGAAAAGCGTGCAGCAGGTGTGAAAACCATTATGTGGTACACACATTTTGTTGAATAAAAATTCGAATAAATAAACAACGCATATGCTCCATTAAACGTTAACAACTTTGAAGTTTTTCAACCATTTTTTATTCTAGAAAGAAATTTTATTGAGTATTTTATTTTGCACATGAATTTATTTTGATTGAAAACAGATCATATTGATAAGCATATTTGTATTATTATTATAGATTATAATCAGAGCATTTCATATTACACACAAAAAAATCGCAGTATTTATAGGAAAAATGAGCTTTTAAAGAGAAGTTATGGTTATGGTAGCTATAATCACTGTATTGTTGTATGAATAAGTATAAGAGAGAGACATTATTGCTGTAAATAGATATTTGTCCAATTGAACCACTATTCATCAATATTCTTCAATTTTTATTACATATAAAACGCAATAAAATTCTGCTATTTCCAATTTAAAATTGACTGAACTTTTGTTTCACTCAAAATATCTCCTTCGAAAACAAAAAACTTGGCCTCAAAACTGATATGTGAATCTGCTATTTAAGCCGCGAGAACTCTAACCGCATATTCATTAACAAAACCAAGAATTAAAAAATCGTGAAAATAAAAAAAGTAGGACAGACAGACAGACGGAAAATCAGTTTTATATATAAGCCGATTCGGCTAGTTAAATATATTTTGAATGCATCATCGTCAATCTTACATAGCGAATGAAGGCTCCATCGAGAAGATGGGAAAATTTACACCCTGGCCATCTCTGACAAATATGAATGTCAGGCAAATTGTTCAAGCACAAGAAGGTTCTTAGGGGCAATAAAATGATAAATGCAATGGTTTTAAATTGTTAACTGAATCACTATTTATTTTTCTACTTAAAACTATGACAATGTGTTTCTTTTTGTATTACTTGCGCTTGACATCGAAAAAGGTTTTTTTTTGTTTGATGGTCGTAGTTGGTCTGTGTCTGTCATTGCTGAGCGGTGACTTTTGTGCTGGTATACATGTGCCGTTCGTGTGTATGGGTGATTGTGTATGGCGTTCTTAATACAAATGATTGGGATGTTTTGGGAAGAGAGTCGGAAACGTGTGGTCAGAAAATGAAAAGCGCTTAA
>NW_022595246.1:9988349-10001252 GCF_009176505.1 Sitodiplosis mosellana | reverse complement strand
CAAATCAGAAGGAGAACAACCGAGAGACTGTCATATTGAAACCGATAATCGAGTCGAGGATTGGGAAATTTCCCTTTGTCTTGACCATTATAATGTGTATGCCGGTGATTCACGGGATTTGCTTAAACGAGATCGCTTTTTACCCTTTTGGCCGGAGGGACATTTATTTGGTAAACCCGATCCCAATTATTGGTACTGGCAAAGAAAATACTATTGGAACGATGATGGATTGGATTGCTGCTCAAATTATACGATTAGTTTTCATTACATCCAGTCTAAATATCAATACTCGATGTATTTCCTCACGTATAGATTGCAACCGTTTGGAATCAAACGTCATTTTCCACCGCCACCGAAGAAAAGGGATTTTACAGAAGTTAAGAATATACTCGACCAAGAACGAGTTGATGTATCTTTACGGGGATATTAGGTCCAGATTTTTTCAAATAGATTTTGATTGGAGTTAAGTTTAATTAATTTAAGTGGAGAAATAATACGAAGTTGATAATGAAGCTGACGATTAAAAGGGCTCTGATTATTCAAATGGTTTAATTTTTATTGATTTAATGCCGTTAATCTATATTTTTCTGAGATTATTTTACCTGAACTGTTTTTGGGTTGGACAAATAGCTGAGAACTGAGTGTTTTCAATAATATAATAATGACTTACGTAGAGAAAAATGTTGCAGATTTAGCAACGATCTCGACAATATTCATGTACGCGCTTGATACAGCGATGATGACATAACCGATTATATTCGACGTATTTGATTTAGAGGTATGTTTCAAAATTGGCAGATTCTTTTTTTCCTATTGTTTCGTCGAACTTACAAGAGTTTTGCAAAAATTCCAACGCGAGTTTGAAGCCAACACTAAAGAATGACTACCAGCTTTGCCCTATTTGAACTTTTCATGATATTTGTACGTGAAATTCATAAGTCGATCTATTGAAAAAACCCAAAATCAATGAAAGTTCAAAGTTTTTCATAGATTATCTATGGTATTTACATGTGAAACATACAGCGCCATCTATTGAAAAAAGTCACAATCGTGTCAAGTTGAAATAAGGCAAAATAACCCAGAAAATGGTTGTCATTCTTTATCTAATGAAAACACAGCTAAAGGAAAAAATGAATTTGCCAACTTTGAAACATACCACAAAATTAAATACGCCGATCGGTTATGTCAACATCGGCTGTATCAAGCGCGTGCATAAGTACTGTTGAGATTATTGCTAAATATTTGCAAAAACATTTTATAGAAAACACTCAGTTCTTAGCTATTTGTTCAACCCAAAAACAGTTCAGGGTAAATATTAAGAAAAAAAATCATCACTACCGATATTATATCAGTAAAAATTGGACCATTGAACCAATAAGAGCCAATTTCATCGTCAGCTTCATCATCGATTTCGCACTCTAGAAAGTGTATTTGAAAAATGAACGCGAAAATAATTTTTTGTTGGTTTTTAATTGGGATTGGAATTGGATTTTTCATCGATCTTTTAATAGTTAAAGATCCTGAATCAACCAAACCTATTACCAAATCTAAGGAACCTGAATTGAATTTAAGAAAAGGGCCTCACCTGGATTTAACGCAAACAAGTATTGAGGATGTGAAAAATATACGAATTTTGTGTTTTTTGAGCACCATGCTGAAGAGTCATTCAGCGCACGCGATTCACGTTTTGCAAACGTGGGGCAAACATTGTGATAAATTGTTGTTTTTCAGTTCAGTAACTGACGAAAATATTGGTGCGATTGGATTTAATGTGACGGAAGGGCATGACTACGTTTGGGGAAAGATTAAATTGATAATGCAGTATATTCACAAGAATTTCATCAACGATTACGATTGGTTCTTCAAAGGCGATGACGACACATTTTTGATTCCTGAAAACTTACGTTACATGCTATCAGCCTATTCAACTGACGATCCAATTTACTTTGGATATAGGAAAAACTCATCCGTACATAAAAGAGGCTACTTCAGTGGAGGCGCTGGTTATGTGATGAGCCGACAAACCGTTCGAACGTTTGTCGAAAAGGTGTTAACCAACAAAGTGTTTTATCGAAAGTCAGAAAAAGAATTCGGTTGTAATCTTAAAGCGGATGCACGCAATGAGGATTGGGACATAAGCCTTTGTCTCGATCATTACAATGTATATCTCGGTGATTCAAGGGATTTTTTAAACCGAGGCCGATTTTTTCCATATAAGCCAGAGGCGCATTTATTAGCCGGTAAACCGGATTCCAAGAATGGACACTGGACAACGAAATACTATTGGAGCGATGAAGGACTGGATTGCTGCTCAAATTATACAATTAGTTTTCATTATATCCAAGCTAAATATCAATACACGATGTATTTCCTCGCGTATAGACTACAACCGTTCGGAGTTGAACGGCATTTCCCATTGCCGCCGATGAAAGCAAACTTTTCTCAAGTCGTCAAATTACTGGAACAAGAACGACTGGATCCGTCTCTACGAGGATACTAAATCCAGATTTTGACGTAGGAGAATCGTTGTGAAATATTGCTCAATGAATTTAAATTTTTGAATAATTTAGTTTTAATGTGTTTTATGTATGTTAAAAATTTAATAGAACAATTAAAGAAATATTTCCATATAAATCAATTTCAGTTGAATGTAATCTGCTTTGATCCGAATCTTATTCTCACTTCACAATTTAGAGTGAAGCAAATGATGGAAATTTTTTAGCAATCCATTGTTCTATTCAGTGATATTCTGAACATCGTTTTATAAACAAACAAACGAAAAGCAAAAGCAATGAAAAAAAAAACAAAACGGAATGCTTAATCTGAGTACGCCAAAAGTGATTTATTTATTCCATCGATGTAAATTTTTTCAGTTTAATGCTCTTCAACGCACACAAACCGATGAGTTTAAGCAAATGTTATCAGAATTATCGCATGTATTTGTTGTTTGTCTGGTTTATCGTACGAGCGATAATCAGGTTTTATTCCATTGCTTCGAGTCATAATGTGTTATCAGCGTTAACTCGTAACTCGTTATGAAAGTGACAAGATAATTTTGGTTTTAGAAATATAAATATCACGAAGTTTTCATTTTTAGTCGTTTGTTGTCAGCACTATAAAAGGCACATACAAAGTTCACGCAATATCTTTCAACTAAAAGTTTTTTTTTCAATCAATATGGCAAAATTCCACTTCAAAGGCTTAATGTGTCCAACATTTACAGCGTTCGACAAAGACAAGTAAGTGATTGGTTCAGATGAATTTGATGTGGAATAGCACAGAAAATTATTTCAATCGTTACGATTTTTGCAAATATTTAGACAGGTTGATTATGCGGTCATCGATAAGTATTGTTGCTATCTGAAAACGAAAGGTGTAAACGGTGTTTTGGTAAGTATATTCTAATTTTAAAACAAAAATGTTCACCACATTTTGTATTCATCATTTTGAATGATGTACAACTGACAAATTTCTAAAGGTAAATGGTACAACTGGCGAAGGCACTTGTTTGCGATTAGATGAACGTAAACGTTTGGCTGAAGAATGGTTGGTGGCTTGCCGAAAATATGGCGTAACAATGATGATTCAAATTGGAGGCTGCGATGTTCTCAGTGTTTTCGAATTGGCACAGCACGCGGAAAAAATTGGCGTTGACTGTGTCTTGACTTTGGTACTACTCTTTTAAATCATTGCTTTAAATTTCTTTTTTTTAAATATGATTTATTCTACAGCCGGATCTATTTTTCAAACCGAAAATTGAAGAAGATCTAGTCAAATACATCAAAAGCATCGCACAACATTGTCCAACCCGACCACTCTACTATTATCACATTCCGAGTATGTCTGGAGTTGATCGTAAGTCGAATATTTGAATAAGAGCTAAGAGCGATAATCTGCACGAGTGTTTGTATCATTTTAGTTCAATCTATTCATTTTTTTTTCACAGTAAATATGCCACGATTTTACGATTTGATTGAGAAAGAGGTGCCAACTTTCCATGGTTTAAAATATACGAATGGTAATATGGAGCTCGGAATTCAATTGATTAAAGAAGGTCGTAACATTATGTTGGGCGCTGACACAATATTGTGGGGAGCATTGCATCTTGGTTTCGATGCAGCCATTTTAACAACACTCAACATTTGCCCAGATACAATTCGCGAAATTTATGAACATTATCTTAACAACAATCAGAAGGAGGGACTCCAAGTACAACGCAAACTAAATCAATATATCATAGATATTCTTTCAAAAGATACCGGCGAATGGGTTGAAAACATGAAAAATGAATTCAATCGCGTTAACGCATCGCTTAAAGTTGGACCAGTTCGCAAGCCAACCATTATGTGCAGACGTTTATAAGCGTTAAATATGGATTTGTTTGGTTAATTGAACTGAAAACTGTTTTTTTTTTATTTCTTAACAAAGGTGCAAGGAACATTTGGTAAAAATAATAGAATAGTTTTGAGCAGGCAAAATTGTCGTATATGTTACCAATTGCATCATTTCACATGGTTTTTTTTCTTCTTTTTTACATTATTATATTCATTTTTGTATGAAACAATTCAAATAAAATCAAATACTTATTCCCTATAAAACGGTGTTGTCATCTTTACTTCGATTCTGATTAGGGAAAAAACATTGCATAAGAATTGATAATGGTATCAAATATATACATGATAATGTAGAAACAGAAAACAAGTCAATGTGACACTTTTTCTGAAGATGCGGCCTCTTAAAAATATTTGTCACCTGATGAAAAGCACAAACAAAGTCTATTTTTAACTTCTTAATCAATCACTTCTTGGCAGATGTATAAAACATTGACTCAGGTATTATCTGGGAATGAATAATGGCATTGGCAACAAGACATTTAATGAGCAGATTATCAAACGTATACAAAGTATTTATATGAAAATAATGAACTTGTTATGCGATACCGCATCATATGAAATGTAAATATTTACAGTGCAGCTTCAATTTCACTAAATATTTATTCAAATAATTGTGTTGTTTTGTTTACCGCACTGCGGCATTCGATTGATTGCAATTGTTTTGATGTAATTATCAGAACAAAATATGCCCAAATTTCACCTTTCATTTATTTGAATTGATTAAAAATTGGTATAAATACAGCTGAAGTCTCAAGAGACAGCATGAGTTCCTACTCGCAACGAATAATTAGCGGTTCTTGCAAGTTAAAGTTGAAAAAGTTGCAAAATTGGTGCGAAAATGGTGAAGTTTCAATTCAAAGGACTGATGTGCCCGGTATTCACGCCGTTCACCCATGACAAGTAAGAATTCTTTATTTTTTTTCTGTTTATTTCGAGTAATTTATATTACTTTGAAATTCCATAGGAAAACCATCGACTATGACGTTATTGAGAAGTATGGCAATTACTTGAAGACGAGTGGAGTGCATGGTGTGCTAGTCAATGGAGTCAGCGGTGAGGGAACATGTCTCCGTCTGGATGAGCGCAAACGTGTTGCCGAAGAATGGTTGAAAGTGTGCCGCAAACATGGATTAACCATGATGCTGTCCATTGGCGGCACTGGCATTGCTGAAGTATACGATTTGGTTGAACACGCAGAGAAAATTGGTGTCGATTGCATTGTTCTCATGCCGGATCTATTTTACAAGCCACGAATCGAAGAGGATTTGGTTGAATACGTACAGAATATCGTCAAATTTTGCCCAACACGTCCCATTTACTACTACCACATTCCCGAATACACCACCGTGCGCTGTAAGTTTTTCTCTTTCAATTCAAATGTACTAAAATGTCTTTGCTTCCAATTCAATGATTCTTGAGCTCCGTTTTTTTTTTTCATTTAAGTGAATCTGCTCCGCCTGTATGACCTTCTACACCGTGCTGTTCCGAACTTTGATGGCATCTACTATCGGCACACCAACATTGAGCTAGCTACGGATTTGCTGAAGGAAGGCTATAACGTCATTGTGAGCACCGATACCATTCTAGTTGGCGTGTTGTCTCTTGGCTTTGATGCAATTTCATCGATTTCTTTGAATTTGTTCCCTGAAAATGTTACTGAGATTTATGATCTGATTCTCAATGCCAAATTGCGTGAAGCTCTTGAGGTAAATGACAAATTGTATCGTCGTATAAAGGAGGTGGTCACAAAAACACAGGACTGGGTTGAATCCATCAAATTGGAATTCAACAAGAAGACAGACTTCAAAATTGGCGAAACACGCAAGCCACATGTCACTTTCAATTGGTTCAACAAGAAGAACTGAATTCGATGATGGCATTGATAACGGACAGCGATTTTGACATATGATGACACTCAAACTTATCCACAGAATTCTGTAAACTTTGCAAATCAAAATAAATATCGTTCTGAAACTGCAGTTTCAATTCAAAGAAATGTAGAGTTTTCTTTTCCTTAGCTTTATTTCAACATCAAAAATATCATAAATACTCTCTAACAATAGTGCTTCGCACAAAGTAAACAAACCAAAAAACATTCTTATGCCTATGACATAATATACGCGCAGTGAAATCTCAAAAATGAATGGAACAACAGAATTTAGCTACGACAAAGTTCGGTATTGCCATTTTCAAATAATTGAATTGCAATTTCCTTCACTTTTCTTCTCAGCACTTTTCCAGAAACCGTTGATGGTAATGAGTCGACGAAATAGACACCGCCTCGAAGTTTGCAATGATCCGAAAAATTGTCTAAAAACATAACAAAAAATAATAGATAAATCCAATGATCTAATGAAACCAGTGTTATAATTTCTGAGCTTACCTGCGACCATATCGAAAATCTCCTGTTCGGAAATGTGTGCTCCGTCAGCGCATACAATAACCGCAGCCGGTAGGTCGGAAGCCACTTCATCCGGTATGCCAACAATGCATGCCGATTTTATTTTCGGCGATTGAATTAGAAAAGCATCAATTTCAGAGGGTGAAATCGAATTACCATAATATTTCAGAAGATCCTTTTTTCGATCGACAATGTACAAGTATCCCATCGAATCGAAATGACCAATATCCCCTGTCATTAGGCAACCCTCGTCGTCAAATAGCTCATCTGTTGCGTCTTGATTTCCATAATATCCAAGAAATCTGTAATTTACTTTGATGCAAACCTCTCCATCAACATTCGGACCGCATCGATTGCCTTGATCATCGATCACTTTGATTTTTACGCCACTAAGCAAACGGCCAACGCAATCTCTACCACTTGGTTGAGGATAGTCGCCTGACACTGGGCCACAAGTTTCACTCAAACCGTAAACCACACTGACATTTCCGTTTGGCAAGTGTGAACTCATCTCACTTTGTACATGAAGCGGCACTTTGCTACCGGTAACAAATTGACATCTTATGCTCGATAAGTCAGTGGTGGTGAAGTTTTTGTTTTTCATCATTAAAAGTAAATGATGCGATGCATTCAATGCCCATGTCACTTTGTACTGTTCAAATAAATGAAGCTGTAGTTCCGGCGAATAGGATTCAGTGGTGATGATACGAGTTGCACCGCACATTGTACCTTTGAATAAGGTTATCACACCTGTTATCCAATATAATGTACTAAAACAGAGCATTACGTCACTGGAATAGGTGAAACTGAGATGTGCCATTTCATCAAGTAGTGCGGCATGTGACAAACACACTCCTTTTGAAAACCCTGTCGTACCCGATGAACAAATAATCAAAGCGGTTTCCTTTTCTCCATCAACTTCCATCGGACTGTTTGTTAGAAGCGATCATTAGTAAATAAATAAATTCGTTTCATAATCCAAATCATACTCACACAAAATAGTCTTCGTTGTGCGTTTCCAAAAGCAATTTCTCCACTGGTTCGGCTTTACCTTTGCTGCCACCGAACGTAAATATTTTTGCGTCATTTTTTAGTTCTGCTAGGCATTCCGAAACTAAATCATAAACACCAACGTCGCAGAACATTAGAACCGGTTTAATGGTAATCAGCATATGGATGAGTTCAGCTTTTTTGAAAGACGGATCGAGTGTATTCACTGGGCAGCCGATACTAATCGATCCGAATACAATTGGAGCTACATGATGCGAATTCTTGGCCATCAATCCGAACACTTGCTTTGGTTTATAGCCTCGATCCAAAAGATTTTCTGCCGCTCGAATAGTCTTTTGGCGAATTTCATTAAAACTCAATTCAATTCCATCATTATCACTTATCTTCAACGAAAAAACAATTTTCAATGGAGAGAAAATCATATGATTGCTTTTATTTATCAATTTTAATAATACCTGTGCAATTTTCGATCCATACGTCTTCAATGCATTAAGCATTACTTGTGCCACGGATATTTTCGAATTGTAGGTTGGTGGAATATCCAAACCACTCCACACTTTATTTTTCTCATCATATTTTGTTGTGAACATTTTTCCACTGAACACGATACTATTCTTTCAGCGTTTTACTGTCGTTCGCGCAAGATTGAACTGGTAGAAAAAACAACATTCTATATACATATATAGACGTACAAAAGTCATTCGTCATATCTGACGAAAGCATTCATTATTCTCAAGTATAATTGATTTAATATCTAATGCGGAAGTATGTTCTTTCTATGAACTTTAAATTACTATTTTATCACATGTTTTGTCGATTACGCAACCAAAATCAATGTAAACACTTGAAACGATTGTGTGTGTTTCTTTTCGACGTTCAATATGATTGTAATAGATTAGTATCACCAAAAAAATTGTGTTATACTGTTATTGTTTACAAATCGTTCAAATACTACACCACACAATTCACAGAACAAATGTGCACAAAAACGAAATGCAAACACATGTGTGCAAACGATGACATAAAAGCAATAGTATTAAATTTTGTTCACCAACACAACACAACGAGCGACACAGTCTCGCTGTCAAAATATATATGTATGAGTATGTCAGTAGTTCGTTCATACTGACAGCAGTCAGCTGATATTCACTATTTGATTCATTCCGTTTATGATGCGCTGTATAAAGCGTAAAAACTAAACTGATTATTCAGTTGAAACACATAACGTACGTGTCAACATTTTAGCAAACTTTGTCTCAGTCATTGTTCAACAGGCCATCCGTAAACATGTAAGTCCAACGTTCGTTTTTTTTCGATAGCTCAGTGAATTGAATGTCACGCCATCCATCGATGAGTTTATTTACGGAATTTTCCAAAAGTGCATATGAAGAGATTGAATAGTACAAAATATCATAAGCGGTATTTGTATTGGTTTTCTAATCAAATTTATTGTTTCCACAGCATTGTGTTGCTTTAAATCGATGACATCAACCGGCTACGACACAGCGGTGACTCATTGAATCGCAATAAGCACAGTGTTGCGTTTGAATTTCACAACATTGTTTAAGCCGAATGACAATTTCATCACACGATATCGGGCATTTTGCATTAAATTAAACAGATCAAATCGATGATCTGGAATAAAAACGGGATGGATTCGGAATCGGAAAATCATGTATCTGAGTTGCTGAAATTTTCGAATGAGATTCTGCTCGAAATTTTTACAAATTTCAACGATATTGATTTGTTGAATACGGCACGAGTCTGTAGGCGTTTCGAAGCAATTGCAAAAGAAACATTCGCAGATAAATATAATGGCGATTCAGAAGAGAAATACTACGACATCAAAGTGTGCACGAAAGACATAGTGGATGATCAAAAGCTGTATCGCACATTTTTGAAAACGTTCGGCAATGAAATTGCAGCGATAAATATCACATCCCAACGTGGACCAAACAAGTATAACTTGCTGAAGCTGATCGGTGAACATTGTCGCTCAGCTAAACACATCACCGTTTCTACGTTCGACAGTGAATTCAATCTCACACAAATGATTCAATCGATGACACAGCTGACCAGTCTCAGTGTAAAAGGTATTAAAAGCACAAATTTATCCTGGGCCAATATTCGATTCCCACGCCTCACTACCTTTGCCATAGATGATATCCCTGATATAGATGTTGAAGTGTTAAAACAGTTCCTCTACATAAACCCACAGTTGGAACGTTTGCGCATAAATTATTGCACAAAATTTCCATTGAAAGTGATTCAAGCGCTCAGAGACAAAATGAAAAGACTAAAATCCCTTGAATATACGTCCTGTTACAATTTGTTCGGAGATACTTGCCGTGACATTAACATGGAGCAATTGGAAACGTTGAAAATTGCCGTTGATGCGACATCATTTCGATCGGTGCTGGTAGCTACTACAAAAGGGAGTAAAAAGATTCAAAGTTTAGAGGTGTTGATGCGTGACGATGACGTTAACACCGAAGGAATACATCAACAAATGGATGAGGTTATTCCGTTGTTTGAGAAACTCACGACGCTGCGACTAGTTAAGTTTGATTTGACTGTTGATGTGACTCGTTACCTGATTCGATTTTTACCACATTTGGTTACATTGAAATTGGATGGTATAAGACTGTCCGATTTCCATTCGTACGATATTCTGTTTATATTCAAAAAGTGCAAACACATGAAAGAGTTATCGATGGAAAGTGACTCGCATAGCATCAAAACCGAGGAGTTTAATTTGGGATTCCATCGTGAATTCATCGAGATCACCCGAAACCGTGGTAGTGGCGTAAAATTTGAGGTCATTCAACCTGAAACTAAGATGACAATAACCGCTGAAAAAATCATCAACAACGACCAATTGATCTATTGGAATGTAGGAACGGAGTGTGAAGCACCGAATTCCTGTTCAAATGTGCATTTCCTGGACCTCAATGATAAATGTTTGAGTCGAATATACTCCTACTTGGATGAACAAAGTGAACGTGCCCTGTACGAAACTTGTACCCGAACAAAAGAAGCGATGCACGAACGGATTACGAAGCAAGTTTTTACTGTTGTCGATTTGAACAGCGCAAGAGATACGTTCAAACGGTTCGGTGACCACATAACAAAACTGGCAATCGATATAAGTAAAAAGAATGGTGCACAAACAGCAGCTGTTTGGACTTTCATTGGCACTGAATTCGCTGAGAAAATAACGGAATTGTCTTTGGTCAATGTCAAGGTGAGCGCTGTGGATTCATTCAAGGTCAAATTTCCAAATGTGACTACGCTAAAAATAATGTCAGTGGTGACGAGCCGTACACACATCTTTCCACCAATGGATTGTCCGAAACTATCACGTCTCGAATTTCACAAAGATGAAATCACGTTCGCAACAAAAGCATCGAATTTTGGAGTGTCTCTTGACCACCTGACAACCATTAAACTCGTCGCTGCCAGTAAAGTTATAAGGAAAATTCTTCATTTACTCGATGATCGAATTTGTGATCAGATTCAAGAGTTTAGTGTTGATCCACAGCAACACATTCCAGAAGACAATCCATATAAACTATTTTCAAATGTGGCTATGCGATTCAGAAATCTGACCACACTTAACTTTTGTGTTCCCGATATCGAAGAAACAAATACCAAATATTTGTTTGAATCCTGTACAAAAATTGTTAAACTGACAATGGGATGTAGCTACTATGATATAAATAATAATAATTGGCGTCGAACCATAAAGAATATCAAAGAAAACTGCAAACATTTGGAAGTGATTCAAATGATTTCCAATTATTTCCAATTTGATAACGAACTTTTGAGTGAGATCGCCGAAGCGTTTCCCAAAGCTCAATTTAATATCGTTGTCTATAATTGTGATAATAATACATATAGAGTGGAAGCTTACAAAAAACTCACAAAAGATGATCGAATTAAACCATTCTGAGTCAACCTCTATAAAATAAAAATATTTATAATTAACAAAAAAACGAAACAAGCTGAAAGCGATTAAATAAGAAAAAAAAACGATTCTTCACCGTTGAAATATTTTTATACATATTTTTACACAGTATTTACTCCTTGATACATTGTTTTGACTTATTGAATAATAATCAAATCAATCGTTAATATTTTTTCCTAAAAATTGATTGCGTTTTCATTCGACATTCAATGTCACATTCAAATAAAAAATAAACCGACTATTTAGTTGAAACACATAACGAATTTGATCACAAACTTTTGACGAGATCGCCAATACGTTTTCCAGCGTTCAATTTAATATTGTTGATTATGATAATTACTAGTATAGTGATACATATAAAGTGGAAGCTTACAAAAGACTCACAAAAGACGATCGAATTAAACCATTCTAAATCGAAGATCTAATCTTTATAAAAGAATTCAGGTACAAATTCAAAGAAGTATTTATAATAAAAAAAACGAAACAAATCGAAACTGATTAAAACAGTTGTCTCATCGTTGACATATCTTTATACCTATTTAATACACAGTATTTATTCCTAGATACATTTAATAATAAAATCTTTTTTTAATATTTTTCTAAATATCGATTGCATTTTTATTCGACATTCAATGTGCGCGCGATTCAGGATGGTTCGATTAAGCGATTTTTATTGAGACGAATTAGGAAGTATGGTGGTGTTAAAGGAGAAATTTCAAAAGTAGGTATGTATGCGGCTTACAAGAGATAGGGAAAAAAACAAAGGAAATAAAAAGAATGTAAGTTAGACGCTTTCACTGATGGATGAAACGAATAAATTAAACATTTTCGGCGTGAAGACACTTTATTTCCATTTATTCTTTCTTTATTTCTACTATGGCTGAGATTGAGGCTATTGATTTTTTTTTTGTATCAATCGTGACGGATTTCATATTACGTCTGTATATAGTAAAAGTGACGACAGAGTTTTGTACATAATTGACAAAAACTTCAATCCGCTAAATATAGCTGTGCCATATTCGTATCTTAATAACCATCCTAATAATTTTGAGAGATTATTGAGATCCGATCATAATACCGATAAATCTTAATAACGCTATCAACTTTTTATCAGGTTATTAACTATATTC
>NW_022595246.1:9917824-9987949 GCF_009176505.1 Sitodiplosis mosellana | reverse complement strand
ATAAAAAGTTGATAGCGTTATTAAGATTCCATCATAATAACGATATCGAACGATATTTTTAGTTTATTACGATATCTTGATAAAAAAAAATCGTGAGCACAGCTATACCGCTAAAATACCAGCACTCTGACGTCACTTTTACTGTAAACATATGCAAACTGAAGTGTGCAATATACGTCATGTGCACTAGGGTGGTCCAAACTGATTTATCATGGTAAGGTATATGCTCCCAATAGCTTAAAATTAAATTGGGCTCAAACCTAGCTGATTCCGATTGTCGGAACAAAATTTTTTTTAAAATCTAGTGGTCGATAGAGCCGTACTTAAAATGACTGTTTTTGACCTATTTTTCAACATATATATTGATAGAAAACCCATAGGTTATTCAATTCGAATGTGATGACATATCATTTTTAGGGTTTTTTGGAACGCTGAACACGAATCCGTTGTCAAAAATTAGCTAATGTTGCTTTTTAAAAAAAGTTTTAGTACAAAAACTTGGTTTCTTAACAAATTCAGCCATATAGCAGAAATACATAGTTTCAAGTGTATTTTCAACACCAAATTTGAACTCAGCGCCTCAAATTACCTTAAGACTGACTATGCTGATGACAAAAATCGAATAATTTCAGAACTAAAATTTTCTAGTAGTGTTGACGTTATAGATTTACATTTTTGATATGTTATTAATATGTTAATAACCAAAATATCGGAAAATTTCTAATAACGCGAAGAAAAGTTTCATACTAAAAACGTATCAAATATCGTCAAACGACGAAATATTGAAGAAAAATGCATCTGACGAATTTGTGATAATTGATAAAAGCTATCAAGGCCATTATCTCCTTACTGGTACGAGATAAGTGATGTTTGTTTGCGGAAATATTGTAGGTTTTAGCGAGATCAAAAACTTTGCAACAAAGTTTTGCTCTGTCGCATATGGGGTTCGAGTTATCGTTCCAAAAAAAACCTAAAAATGATATGTCACCACATTCGATTTGAATAGCCTATGGGTTTTCTATCAATATATATATTGAAAAATAGGTCAAAAACAGCCATTTTAAGTACGGCTCTATCGACCACTAGATTTTAACCACATTTTTTTGATCTGACAATCGGAATCAGCTAGTTTTTAGCCCAATTTAATTTTAAGCCATTGGGAGCATATACCTTACCATGATAAATCAGTTCGGACCACCCCAATGTGCACACGTATAGCTGTATTTCATTTCAAGATTTCGAAATAAGGAAAACATTCACAGTAACAGACACTTTGCAAGCAGTGTACAACGTATGTGAGCCAATCACATGTTGATATACGTAGTGATGTTTGTGTATGTTGAATGTAGATACACATACATACATTTAATACGCCTGCTATGAGTACAATAATGAGCAAGCAAGTCAGTCTCAATTCTATTGGCATCCAAATTTATTTACGTTCCCGTTTTAACCGCTAGTGATTGTGAAATTTAGTTTTTGGTTCAAAAATACTAGCAACTATATCTTATATCAAAGAAGTAAATAGCATATTCCAAAATTGAAACTTTTCATCGTTTACAAAAAAAGTTCTTCAACATAATATAATCGTCTAACAAACTAAAGTCTAACACTTTTGGAATATTCTTCTTCTTATTGTGAAATTCAATTCTATTTTATTAAAACGTAATATGACTTCGGATATTTTTTAAACTAAAATAACTAAAAACTGATCTAGAAGTAATTTCACGTAAGAGAAATGATCAAAAATCATATTGCGTTTTTGAAATAAATTTGAATTTCATAATAATAAGAAGAAAAAGATTCCAAAAGTTTCAGGCTCTGTAACAGACTGTGAGTTAAAATCTGTGACAATATCAAAAAGACAAAGTCAGTCAGTTCATCATAGACTGCGTCGCAGCATTTCAATCAAGACAATTTACGTAATTTCACAACATTTCGAAAGTCGCGCCAATTTAAAATTCTAATCAAATAAAATTTGTCTTCCATTGATTAGATATTGAAAGACCAACTCATAGAAGAATGGAAAATCATACGATGCAATTATTGGATTTTTCTAATGAAATTTTGCATGGAATTTTTGCAAATTTCAACGACGTCGAACTATTAAATGGAACACAAGTGTGTACACGATTTGAAATGATCGCAAGAGACGCATTCGCAAAGCGATATAACTGGCATTCCGAAGAAACCTTCTACGAAATTAAATTGTATTCCGATGACAGCAACAACGACCAACGACTCTATCGTGCATTTCTGGAAGTATTCGGCAATCAAATGGCATCGTTAGAACTCATTGCAGAAGAACGATCGAATCAGCATGATATCTTGCGATGGATAAGTCGATATTGCCGTTCAACAAAGTGGCTAAGAATTGTTAATAAGGGACATGCATTTAATGTCACACAAATGATTCAATCAATGAACAACTTGATTTTCCTTCAACTTAAAAATTTGAACTGCACGAATTTTGATTGGGCTGATATACATTTTCCACATCTCCAAAGTTTTGCTGTTGAAAAATGTCCCTGCATAAAAGTTCAGGTGCTAATGCGGTTTCTACAGAACAACCCACAAGTGGAAGATTTATACATTGATCATTGTCGAAAGTTTCCACTGAAAATGATTCAAGCGCTGCAAAACAAACTGAAGCATTTGAAAACCCTAGAATATTGGTCATCGAGCAATGAGTTTTCCAACCAATGTGAAACCATCAATTTTGAACAATTGGATAGTTTGAAAATAACGGTAGACAAATCATCATTTCGAAATGTTTTGTCAGCAATTGCAAGGGGAAGCAAAATGATACGTTCGCTATCTGTGATGTGGTGTGATGATATCTCCGATAGTGAAAATCATCAACTTGTCGAAATCATTGCATTATTTGAAAAATTAACATTTTTGCGCTTGAACAATTTCATTTTGCCACTTATCCTGGTTGAAACTCTAGTTTATCGTTTACCAAAACTAGAAACATTGCATTTGGATTATGCGAAACTAGATCAGCTATCATCTGATTTTTTACTCTCCCTGTTTAGAAAAAGCAAATACTTGAACGATGTTTGGCTTAGTAACTACGATCAAAATGTCAAAATGCAGCAATTCAACGCGAATTTTCATCACAAATTGGTCGACATCATTCGAAATCGTGGCGGTAAAGTAAAATGTGAAGTCATTCAATACGACACAAAATTGCTAATTACCCACGAAAATATTACTAGAAATGGTGAATTGATATATTCTATTGGATTTGATATGCCAGTTAACCAAACCAACGTCCATTTGCTCGATCTTAGTGATGAGTGTTTAGATAAATTATGCTCGTACTATTTGGATGAGCATAGTGTCCGTGCATTATACGAGACCTGCACTCGAATGAAAAAAGCGGTTCAACAACGTGTTAAGGATCAAGTTTTCATCATTTCTAACGCAACCGACGCTGAGGACGTATTCAATCGATTTGGAGAACACATTGTGAAATTATCAATCGATATGAACACAAACGATCGCGATCCAATGGCTGACGTCTGGACTTGGACAGAAAAATTCAGCAAGAATTTAATTGAGTTGTCCCTAAACAATCTCAGAATTGATGCAATGGAACTATTGACACCGACCTTTCCAAACATGACAAAGTTAAAAATCACGTCAATAGTCTCTAGTGACATTCATATTCTACCACCGATGGATTGTCCAAAATTGACTCATCTCGAGTTTAATGAAGGTGAAATTACGTTGGCAGCCAATGCATTGCAGTTTGGAATCACTCTCGATCATTTGACAACCATTCGATTGAATTATTTTAGTGTTTCCATCAGAAATATCCTCTATGTTTTCGATGATGTAGTTTGTGACCAAATCCAAGAGTTTACCGTTGATCTACAGCAAAGAACACAATTAGCGCGCCGAAGTCTAGTAAGCATCGCCTCCCGTTTTAGAAATCTCACAACGCTTAACTTAATTATTGACATTGAACGAGTGAATACGAAGTATTTATTCGAGACATGCACGAAATTAACGAAGCTATCGTTAGGGTATTGTTATCAATTTGACAACAGCGATTGGTGTCAGATGCTGCAACATATTCAAAAGAATTGCAAACGATTGGAATTGTTTCAATTGTGTAATTATGCCTTTTATAGTGGATTAAATCACGATCATCTGGTGAAGATCGCCGGTACGCTTCCCAAGGTTAAATTTTACATCATTTCTTATGATAGCAACGGAAATATTTCCAATATAGAAATGTTCAATAAAGTAAAAAATTTAGAACACATGAAACCATATTGAGAGGTGAAGAGAAAATTCTTTTTGCAAAATATCAACAAATATCCTAAATCGAGTCAAAATTGTTAAAATTATTTAAGCTCTACAGTTCTTAGATATATTTTCACATAAATAAATGTTTTTATATCATTCATACTTGTTTTGGGATCATTTAGCATTTAATCGCTTTGAATCAATCTATAGGGCTTTCAAAATTGAGGCGTTACATTAACATTGCTTTTCATGGATTGCCATTATTATGCATTGTCATCAATAAAATTTGAATGAAAGAAATGCCTCTAATCAATTGAAAAACAATTGAAAAGGTGGGAAATTTGGATCAAAATATTCAGACGAAGATTTGATAATCGAACACCAAATTTAGAAAAGAAATTGAAAAAAGAACGGTTTTTAAAAAATGTTCATTAGATGGCGCTGGCAATCAAACTACACACAATCATGCTCGATTCATTTGAAATAAAGTAATTGAAATTGTAACATATTCTGAGACAATCCGAATGGTGGAAATTCGTAAATGAATGCCATTTTTCTTTTCCCGCTTCACTCTAAAACTCTCCGACACATCTAAAACCTCATAAACTGTCTCACTTGTTCATATTGAATCATGAAGTGTGCGGTTCACAATCGAACTACTGTTAGACAAAAAAAAATCATAGACAAAACTGAAATGACTTGTAATCAACTTCAGTCGTATAGCAAATCTGTCAAAAGAAACTTTGGTCGGCTGAAACTTCACCACAGCAGTGAAAAATCAATTCAATCATCTATTCCCAATTATTATCCAACTACAATGGCAGCAGTAGGAAAATTGTCAGGTGCCATCAACAGTAAGTGAAAAAAATACCACCAAAATTCATCAAATTCATCAAATTCATCAATTCAATATTTCATAAAAAGCCAATTTATTATGTGAACATGCTCATGAAGTTGCTATCACAAACGTCATTACGTAATGTAGAATGATTTTAACCTTGCAAATGTGTGGAAAAAATCCTTTTTACCGGAAACAATGCATATTATAATGGCTAAAATTACATGAAAAGTGATCAAAATGTAATATGTTGCTGAATTTCTTTCAGATTTGATTGTTGCATCACGACCAAGATTGCAAGTGGCCGCCAAATATGCTTTGGTCGAATTGACACCACCAAAAGTCAGTGACATTCCTGCTATCCGATCAGGTAAACTAAGCGATGCTATTCGTTTGGAAAATGGGTGAACTAGTTTCACTTTTCGTGCAACTTCCGTTGTTATCATTGTATTCATTCATTTAACCTTCATTCGAACGTTTCAGGACTCGGCAAATTGATTTCCGGTGCAAAGAACGGCGCATGGAAAAACACCACCGTTCGTGAGGCATGGTTGAACACTTTGGTTACCGTTGAAGTGTTGTGCTGGTTCTTTGTCGGTGAATGCATTGGCAAACGCCACTACGTTGGCTACGATGTCTAAGCGCAACAGTTCAAACCTCCAAAATCCAGTTAATTTTTATTTGCACGTAGAAAGTGATTTTAACTGAACTCTATAGTTTATAATGCCAAGCAGTTGGATACAGAAGAAAAATGTAAAATATTTCCCACATAACATCTGAGCGAAATTCTCTACCTTTGAAAACCGAAACACAAATAAAATTCATTCTATTGTCAAATGTGAGTGAAACAAAAAAAAAAACGAAACCGGTGTATATTTTTTTTGCTCTTCTTTTTGCTGTTTTATTTGTATATGCTTAAATTCTTTATCATCTTTTCAAAAGATCGGACAAGACTAAAAACTAAAACACAACAACATGATGCTTGAAACGCGAAATGACCTCTTCTCTCTTTCCTTCTCGCTGTAACTGTTTTTTTTGTTTCGAAATTCGAATATACTGAAAAAAAAATCTAATTGATTTCGCTTCACTTTATTTGTTCATGTGTATTGCTCAAGCGAAAGCGGCTCCGGTGGCACTTAAAGCTGACAAACTTGATAAATCAAGTCCAAGTTGTTTAGCGACATTCAATTGTGCGATAGCTGCATTCCTCAACGAATAAATGTGAACCATTTCCATTTCGGAGCGACACAACTTCAATGCTTTTTCGAATAATTCAATGGCATCCTCTAGCAGACCACGTTGCACTTGAATCGTACCGAGTGTTTCATAGGCCAGTTCGCATTTCTCGTCGATATCGATGGCCTTTTGCAGTAAATCCAATGATTTTTTGATGTCTCCGTTCCATTGTAAATGCAATAATCCTCGATGCACGTATCTGAAAATGAAGAGATCTTTTTATTTTTTTTCGAACGTTTTCCCTTAGGTTTGATTTTTAAAAAAATAAGTAATCTACATACAGTGATGCCTGGGTTGGTTGAATGGTGATTGCCTTTTCGAAGAGTTCGTCGGCTTTGTCGAATTGCTGTTGTTCGGATAGGATTTGTGCCAAAATATTGTAGCATTCGATGTTATTGGGAAACTTATCGGCTGCTCGGTGTGTGGCTTGAATGGCATTGTAAATTTGAACTTGATTCTGAACTAGACAAGCATGACGGTATTCGGCATAGCATTTTTGAACCAATGCCGAGCACATGTGTGGCGTCAATTCAATGGCCATATTAAAATCGGCTAAGGCTTCATCAAGTTTCTCGAGTAATACATACACTTGACCGCGTTGATGGTACACATCAGCATTTGATGGGTCCAATTTTTCAGCGGCTGCAAAATCTTCGAATCCTTTTTGATGCTGTTCATTTTGCACATTCAATGAGGCACGTTTGATCAAAGCGTTCGCCTTCACCGAAGTGTCAGCGTCCGAGCTGTCGATGACATAGTCCAAATCTTTGGATGCTTCACCAAGTGAACCAAGCAGCAGATAAATTGTGCCGCGAAGTAGTCGTGCTTCGATTTTACGCTTTTCGTCTGACTCGTTCGAGTCAATTTCTTCGGTGCATGCTGGTATGATGTCTTCGTATTTACCGTCTTTCAAGGCCATCTTTGCTCGACTCAAGCCACTGTTTGCATTTTCATCGGCGTCGTTTGTCATTAGCGGGTCATTTGAATACGATGCAAAGTATGTTTTGATGAAATTCGCCGATGGGTACACGACTTGTCGATTTTTGAACGCTTCTTTGGCATCACGACGACCTGAAAATGAATCGAGATTTTGTTTTCATTATTTCGAACATTTTCCATTCACACTTCAATGAAGTGATTTCATGTAAAAAGTAGCAGAAATCAAAGTATATCGATTTCAACATAATCAAACACATTTCATCAATCAACCATTCTATTCTGCACTTACCCAACTCTTTTAAAACGCGATCGGCAAAAATGAGCGAACTTTGATTTTGAAATCCTTCCAAAATGCAAGTGGCAGTGATGTCTTCCAAGCTGGCGCATAAATCGTTTGTATTTTCGCTGGCTTTGGCGCGACGGAACAATGCCTTAATGTATCTTGAATTCAATTCCAAAGCGTTCGTACAGTCCTCCTTCACCGCTGACCATTTCTTCAGTTGTTCATAAGCAGCAGCGCGATTTTGGTAAAATGTCGATAGGTCAAGTGGTTGGGATTTTGGGCACGTTTCGATGGCTTTATTGTAAAATTCAATGGCCTCACTGAATTTGCCGCTTTTAAACCTTGAATTGCCATCATTCTTATACGCTATTGCCTTTTCCAATTCGGTTTGTGGTTTTGGTTCAACCATTTCTTTCGGCAATTTATCATCACCGTCCAGCGATATTGATTTCTCTTTCGAGTTGCTGATTTTCTTCTTGTTTGTGCTGCTACCGTCCGTGCTGTCGGCTGACTCTTCGGTCAAATTGGACGTTGTTTGATTTCGAAAATACAAGTAGCCCAGTCCAAGTGCAATTGGTGCGCCCAACAAAATAGCCATTTGCCATTTTGGTAGCAACGACCCCGTACTGCCCGTACTCATCTCAGTCAACCAATCTGTTTCGATATCATCGTACGTAAAATACACACACACACAGAGAAGAGAGAAAAATGTAGATAAGGAAAAAACAAAGGAATTTTTCTTTATATCGATCACATTTGACAAATGTAGAACAGCACAAATCGAATTACACGGAATTGTCAACTTAATGCCAATCTTACATAATATCCGAAACAAACAAATAAAAAGCCATGAAAATAACTTACTATGTTTTTATTGCGCTGGACCTTTTTTAGTTGCTTTCTGACAAGAAAACACACACGCACCGGCAGGGGAATGTGAAAGTGAAATTCTACGTTCTGACTTCATGCGAATTGTCGTGTGTCTGTCAAAATGCACAATCACATGGGTTTTCGTTACACACTACTGACGCCATCTGGCGAAACTGATTGCAAGCTCAAAATCGTAACGAAATGTTATTCTATGAAATCTGAACGTAAATACTCTCAACACACATTCTGACTCCAAATTGCCATTAAACATTTAATTTGTAGATGCAGAATGAAAAATCTTATGAATATTAGCAATTAGTTAGTACGTGCGGCAGGTAGGTTGTTATCATACTGCACAATAATTGTCGCGTCTGATAAACATTTTTTACAGCCTGAAAAGCAAATTAAGTGCACATAGAAACAATTTGAAAATTGTACAATGAACAAATTTGGTGCGAAAATTTCCTGCGACATGCATTTTTTTTCTCTCTCTCCCTCTCGATCTTCCTCTTTGTGGTCAGATAAATGAACTGTAGGCTGTGAGCTGAAAAAAAAAACAGTCTGGGTCAAGGTAGTATCGATTACTGGTTCATTTTAATAAATTTATCGTTTAATATGCGGAACAAATTATAGGTTTTATCTAGCTATTACGAGTTTATGATTGATGCTAAATTCTTGTTGATGTATAGAAAGTTTTTTCTCTCTCTTCTTTTTGTGTGTTTTGTTGTGTATTTTTCATTATTTTCAAGTCTCGTCGACACAACAGACGAAATGGTTTTAACAGAGACTATTTGGTTTTTGTTCGTTTTTGCAACCATGATGTAATTAAATGCACTTATTTGCACGTAAAGTCAGGCAGCAACAAGCCGAAACAATGATGTTCTGACCATCCAAGGGCGAATCACAATATATTACCATAAAAGTGTTTTGCGTAGCTTGTGTTGTGTTGAAAGTGACTATCGTTGTTGTTGTTATCGCCGTCGTCGTCGTCATTCAGTTCAATATCACTTGGTTACAATGTGAGAGAGGGAGAGAGAGAGAGATAAAAAGAGTAGAGGTTTTATTTTGTATTCCAAAGAATTGCTTGCAATCATCAATTCTTTCTACGAAAATCGACCGAAAATTGAGAAAGAGAGCAATAAAACCAAAACACATCGCGAGAAAAAAAACGACTTCCAAAGAGCTGATCAGGTAAGAGACAACCTGTTTTACTAAATATTCACCGATTCGAGAGTGTTAATAAAAAGCAACGGTTGCCTTAAAATCGTCTCTGTCTCTCTCTCGTTCAATCAATTAAAACATTGAACTAGTATTATGCTTTTTATTTTATCAGTGAATCACACACACGGGCACATTATAAAGAATTTATTCAGCTTTGTTGTTTGTTGTCTCGGATATTCTGCTCTTTTTATTATTTCGTCCAAAAAGGTGTATTTTATACTATATTATACATAAAAACAAAAGTAGTGTGCAATGTGCTAAACCTAGTATGTGTATTCATAAAAAAAATGAGAGCAACAAATACGCGCGACATTCCATAGCCCGTTGTCGTACATTCATATGCGCAGATACTATATAATATGAAGAGCAGAGACAAGAGAAGAGAAAAAAAACCGAACTTGGCGCTTAATGCGACAAAATAAATGATGAATATCTAAGCGATATCAAGCGACTTGGCTGTTTTTTTTTTAATGGTCTAGTGACTTTGGTGAGCGCGCGCACGATTTAGTATGGTCAATGAGATATAAAAAAAACCAATACGGAGCATCATCGATATTCCTAGAAAACCTTCTGGATGCACGGAAAATGTACGAAAAAAAGCACGTAACATCAAGAAGAAGAAGAGACTTACACTCAAACGTACATTCATATTCAGTTTGAGTACGAGGCGACGATGGCATAAAAATAGCCTCACAAAATAAAACATTTTTTGTTGTTGTAATCGGCCGTTTCGCCGAGCAGCATGAAGAGGAGAGAATCGAATGAAGAAGAGAGAAAAAAATGCAAAAAAAAACGAAACATTTCGAAAACATACATAATGAATACGTAACCTCAGAAAGACATCAGACCATGTGAATATTATTTACCTTCTGTTGTCGTTGGTGCTGCTTTTGCTGCTACACTTTTTTTTCTATCTTTCACTCAGACACACACTCTATGTTTGCGCGCCGATGATTCGTGACTTTGACAATTCATTATTGTTTATTATTTATGACGCGACTCTGCGACACACTCATTTTAATGCCAAATCGAGTACGCTCTGCGTATGTAATTATATTATCCGATGAAAGTGCATAAACAGTGGAAACAAGAGCACACACTGACGACAATGTAGACGACGATGAGCGAATGAAGAATGTTATCGGTCGATTTGTATGTTATTAACGGCCACTGCGCGCTATCAGCGACGACAACGGCGGCAATGTCGATAAATATCTGAATTGTGTGAGAACAAATGCTTTTATATCGACATTGTTATCTCGCAACCGCTTCGATAGATTTTTTTTGCTTTGCACGTGCTATGAAACACGATCGTGAGCATTGTGTTCGCAATTTGCATTTGCAAATCACATAATAATGAGTCTTTACGAGCGATTGTCATACGATCAAATGATCATTCAATGTGGAAAAAATTGCACAACGCGTCGCGTACTTTTCTCTGCTTCTTCTTTGCTTCAAATGTAAATAAAATGCCTCACACTTCATATGAATATGCACAGAGCGCATAGCACAGCACACACACCGTCGTCTATTTTGCGTATGATCGACCCAGCTGAAATGTTTGCTGTTAAAATTTCAAGTTCATTGCTCATATTCATAATAATAATTAAACCACATTGTTTCACGAACAAAGCAGCGATGACGGCAGCAGTGACGACGACGCACACATTGGACTGCTACTTGGAAGTGGGAAATGAATATTGGCTGAAAAAAAGGAAACGGAATTTAAAACAAATCGGATTCGTACTAGTTTCAATATATCGTCGAAATTGCGTCTTAACGTTTCACATACATGTGAAACAAAAAGAAATAGATTGTAATCGTAAACCATATGTAATTTGAATAGATTGACGCGTGTGGTTTGTTGCCCATCTATTTTCCATACCACTGGTTTATATGGTCAATGAGATAGATGTTCGTTAAAACGATTCACGAAAATTTTGCGTTGTTGCGGATCATCCTCACCGTTAGGAGGAGCCGCGCGCGGGTGGATATGTGGTTCTGTGTGTCGTACACAACAGCGCAGCACATTTGGGATCCATTATCTCTCGGATATTAACGGATATTCTAGATGAGTGCCCGAGCATCTATAGTGTTGTTTGTCTCAAGCTGTTACCGTGCGCCTCGTGCCAACGCACATTATCGTCTTTATGTCATTTTATTAATACCGTACGTTTGTGTGTATCGTCAGTTCGTCATGCAATTTTCTTTCTGAATATCATATAGCGATTTTTGCACAGGAATCTACTCTCCTATATACGATGAAAAGAGAATTTAACGAGCCTTTATTTTTGTGTAAACATCCATACACCGAACACAGACTGACACACACGCATAAACATAGTCGAAATCGATCTCGTCCCGTCGTGCACACACAACCAAACCCGAGCCGATGGTGGCAAAAGAGAAACTGATACACATCACACAGCTCCGTCGCCCGACTATACAAGGCTAACTATGTTTCACTTCGGCTCTCTCATTCTCTTTCTCTGTCTACCACTCGCTGCGATCAATTCACTCTCCGGCTAGCGTACAAACATTGAATGAATGCTTGTTTCGGCTTGTCCGCATGCTGTTGATATGTTACTGTTGTTGCGGCTCGCGCACGATACTCCGACTGGCTCACATTTGACTCTAACAAATGCGTTTTCATGTATAATTTGAGTCAGTCGAATATTAACCGTGACTTCGTGTGGATGTACATTCTTAATTTTCCATAAGAAAACAAAAATACCGAGGAATTAAAAAAACTCAGTCAAATTTTCTGTCCAAATCAATTCTTACCTTTTTTTCGTTTGATTTTCGTTTTGTTATAATTTTATTTCATTTTTTCCGAGTACGTGTTTTTTTCCTCGATTTGTCTGTCAATAATAACCGCAGAAACCGATAAATTTGCCTGTTTATACGTTCAATCTCTTCTACAAAATTCATTAGTCGGTGGTGTGTCGCATTTTAATTTCGACATTTTTTTGAGTTTCAAACGATTTTCAGTGTACTCTAAAGAGACAAGAGAAGAAAAGCGGTACTTTTTGACATCGTGAACGCGTTCTTCTTTTTCTATTTCATATCGTACAAAAAACGAACGCAGAACTTTTTTTTTTCTTCCGTTTCCATTTGCAATAAATCAATGGAAATCCAAAACGAAAACAAGTGCTGACAGACATTTGTGCAAAACTCGGATGACTTCAATCGCCTAAAGTCGATAATTATATCAAATACCCAGATAATTAGCGCACATCTAAATCGGACAACGATTTTTTTTTTGTTGGTTTGACGTATTCAAAAGTGCATGTTAAATTGTGAACAAATTTGTGACTATTTGTTTTTGCTTCATACATATTTAAATTGAAACTGAATTTCCGTTCAATTTTGACGGATAAAACGCCAAGGTAATTCACAAATTTTCATACAAACGAAATATTTATAGATTAACAATTGTGAGTGCTGTTTTATTTGTTGTTGTTAATGTTATCTGTCCGAAAAATTTCTCAGTCAGACACTTTGATTTCATGGCAACTTCCTTGTACGGCTTCGTGGTAGATAAATGGAATTTTGCGTGTTTTTTTCCCTCTATACATTCAACAGTTTTTCGGCTTTCGAGTGAAATTGGTGTAAAATCCCATCAAACAGATGGTCGCAGACAGTTTTGACTCAAAACTGTTTGAGTCTATTTTGGTTTTCGCGCGCATTTCTATTATGATCTCTCTCGATACACTCTCTCTATTACTCTGTTTCTCTCCCTTTTTCGATCACCTCACGCGCACACGCGCACATTGAGCGTCATTCTAAGCCAATGCGTGACTTACTTCGAAATCGACTTACATCGTTAAATGTATGTAACGAGCACAGTTTGTGTTTGAAAAACTGTTACTTTTTTTTCCATTCTCGGTAATACCAAGGAGACATGTTTTTTTATACATATATTCACAATGTATATCGTTTACACAACAGCAGATGTGTTTTTTTTTTGTTAGATTTATTGACGTAGAAGTCTGTTAAATTGACATGAATCACCGTATGATATTGAGCTATTATGAAAATAAAATCATTTGTTACGATCATTCATTCAGTTCCTGTGTTCATTCAAATATTGTTGTTTTTCGTATTTATTTACGTAGAGTAATTCTGTCACTGAAGAAGTATTGTATTGAAATTTGTTTTTGTCATTTGATGTTTTTTCTCCCTCTACAAAATTTCTTTTTCATAGCTGGTTAATTGATTTTTGTTTCGTATTGTTTTAGTTTCTGATAAAGCCGTTTATCTTGAATATGCGTTTTTCCCCGGTGAAACAGAAAAAAAGAACATGCATTTTATTTGTTTTGCAATTTTGCATCTTTGTGCTTCCTTCTTTGATAATAATCATTTTTTCTGTTTTCTTCTCTATTTTGTAATCTGTTTGGCAGAAAACAAAGCGAGAATTAGGACGTAAAAGTGAAAAAAAAACACATACACACACACAAAGACAACAGACACAATTCCGAGAGGCAGAGAAGGAAAAATAGCAAAATCGTTACAATGGCTGAGAATAAGAGTGGCAAAAAAGGTGAGTTGTTCAATGACATTTTAATTACACCCCAGTTCTGTTTTCTTTCTTGTTCGAACTTTCAATCGCAATAATTGTCTGTTGCGATGGGCGAAAGTAATCGAAAGCGAGAAGAAAATGAAATACGGTTTTTTTTATCGCGAAACTATAGTTCGAATGACGTTTGTGTAAACAGATGCCAATTTGGCCCAACAATAATGCCATTTATCAGACTCCCCTAATGATGATGAACAAAATAGAGAAGGAAAAAAAAAACGAAATAAAAGCGCGGAATTCAATTTCTTCTTGGAATTTGGCCGGTAATCAAACGTTTATTCACACGTATCGATTGAATTGGAAAATCGGATAATCGCCTCCAAATTACCGTTCATCGCCAATTATTGTCCAATTGTCTATTTGCTCTATTATTTATCTCTCTCTCTCTCTCTCTCTCAATTTGTTTCTTCTTACCTTTTTTCCTCGAAGTCGGTGACACCATATTTAATAATTGTCGTTCCAACACACACACACTCACTCACTTACAGATTAGGTATTTTCTCGAATCGCCTCTTCTCATCTGGGTTTTTCGATCGCCTCAATTAAAATGACTTATGTTGAGAGCGAACACACGCTCGCGCACTTTCGATTCGCTTGAATTAACAACTTTATTTGTGCCGCGTCTCAATTAACGGAAACGAAAAAAAAGATCCGTATATACAATAAATTGATGGAACTTGAAATGTGTTCGAATAGCTCATTTCTATCAATTAATTGCGGTTTGAGTTAAACAAGCTTTCAATGAAATTAGTGTGAGGGTATGTGTGTGTGTGTGTGTACTTTTCCTCCTTGGATAATCGAATGCAAAAAAGGCATCTGTTTGTGCACGGGGCCTGAGCACGGGGCCATTGTTAATCGAAAGTCAATTCGATTAAAAAATTGAACTTGAATATCCATAATTATTTTATTGTTTTTGATAAGAAAAAATGTTATCGTTGGCGGCGTTGGAACCGCCCAAGTGTTGTGCTTTGGACGATCGGCTCTGGCAATTTGGTTTTTTATTTCTTCTTCTTCTTCTTCTTTTTTCGGTGTTTAATTAATGCAATGCACGCGAAACATTTGGCACTTAACCAGCGGATAACCTCAAACGAAAAATGAATTTAAATATTGCGATGTTTTTTAATCGGTTTGTTTGTTTGCTTGCAAATGAAACATATATTAACCGAGATTTATAATAGATATATATATTTGGTATCTCCGGCGTTTAAAATAAAATTATTCGTTTCGTGTTTGAACACAAATGCTGACCCAAAGCGATAAGAACTTCTTTTTTTTTAATTTGGTCATTAAAATAAAACGTATTTTTTTCTGTTGCTGACGCTAATTCACTTCTAAACCGAATCTGTATTGCCGTTCTCGAGTGATGTGAGAGAGAAGAAAAAGGGCAAAGAGAACATGTACGTCGATCAACGATGAAAATCCAACGCGTATGCAAAACGGCTGTAGATACGTAATAACCGTGTATAAGCCATGTGATTGCCAGAAAAACTAATACACCGAATTCTATTGCGATTCGATTTATTTGCACATGAAAATTGACGTAGTGGCCATACTCTGAAAAGACGCGAATGGCACACGGGGATTAGAACACAGAATGAGAGTTTGAGCGAGCGTGCGAGACGTGAAAACAGACAGATACACGATGTCGTGCGAATAGCGATTTTGTTTTACGTTCTGTTCATTCATATTTTTAGATTATTTGTGCAAATATTGAGATTCTTTCAGTTTTGCGTTACGTTCAAAGCGTTTTCAAAAAGAAAGAATAAAAAACACATGCTAAACAGATAAGTTTGAAGTAATTTATCATTATAGACACATGGATACACAACATTTTGTAATTCTATAACCGTTTTTTCTCTCTTCTTTTCGTGTTTGTGTGTACACGCTTTTATCGGCCAATTTTTTATTATATCTGCAATAATGGCCTTCTTTCAGAGTGTTCACACTCATGCGACTTTGCCACTATCATGTGCCCGTATCATATTTCTAGACTGTTGTCTCCTCTATCAATCGTTTAAAATAACATTAATTTATGGAGATTACTTGTATGCTTTACAATGATCTTATTTCACTCCGCCTTTTTTCCGTTTTGCATTTAATGCTCTCTTTTTTTTTCGTCGATCGATTAATAATAATAATCCGTAGTAAAAATGTAAATTAAGTTTGATGGATGCTGTTTTGTTGTGGCGTGTGCTATAATAAACGGGCAGCCTTAAATAATTTTCTAGCTGCGAATACATGTGTCGCCGTAATCGTTGTCGTCGTCGTCGTTGTTGTTGATGCTTCCACCGTTGCCGTCGCCGATGCGTGTGTTTTTGTGTCTGAGTGTATAAACGATTTGACTCAAATTAAATGCCGGGCATTTTAATTGGTTTTCATTCTCGATTCTTATTACATATTTTGTAACGAAAAAAAAAAATTAATATTATTATTACTAAGATTTCAAATGCAAGGGCCTTTTATATTCCGTTAGCATTGACAAACTGGATCACACAGTCATCAAATCAATAAATTCATGCCATTCATTCCGTGTCACGAATGCACAATGACATTTTGACTTGTACCATATCTCGGTCGTTTGTTCGCCCGCTGCGACACAGCTACTGAACAAACTGAATCAGCCCCGCAAGTCAATGGAAATAAATTGCTTTTGTTTTCAATAAAAATGTTCTTACGAAAACAATGGGGACAAAACAAAATTCCGTCTTGACAACACTATTTCCCTTTGTAGGAAAATTACCCGCGAGTGACGAGCGAGAGGGAGAGCGAGAGAGAGAGAGAGAGAGAGAGTGAATGAGATTGTGACTCTGTCATTGTAATACACATGAGATCGAGAGCGAATAGCAAAACAAAGACAACAGAATCAAAGCTTTCCTGTAACAGATAAACCAAATGATTGATTTATAGAAACGTATCAAATGCAAGCAACAATTGTTTGATGAATGTGCGCTTTCGATGAATGCGGTTTGCCTTTTCGAATAAAATAAGATGAAAAATAAACACACGCACACACACGATAGTGAATCGATTACATAGGAGCTATTTTAAAAATAGATTCCTTATATCTTTGGCGCACTGCAAATATAAATGACGACGGCGACGACAAACGAAGAAAAATAGAAGAGAATCTCACTCTCTCTCTCTCTCTCTTTCTGTACCGCGCGCGTCCGTTGCGAACAGGATTTTCAGTTTTTCTCGGCTCTTCATCAACAACAATACTTCGTTTTTCTCTCTCTCTTTGTCAATACACGCTGTAGCTGTTGTTGTTGATTTAACACGAATGTCAGTCTGTTGCTATACATTTCTTTTGTCACTACTCTATTCTATTGATGTCGGTCGTACAAACACACATTGAGATCGACCAACGAGCGTTCGCGACGTCAGCACAGACTGTGGGTGCGTCACTATCACACATTCACACACAACATATCACTTGGCGCTTTCAATAAACAGTCGATTGCATGAATTTAAATAATAATCAACAACAACAACAACGGCAGCAGCAGTGAGAGAGCACTTGTTACTTGTTGCTACTTCTGTTACTTGTTACATGTCCGTGTGCGTGCGCGCGCGCATGCTTTCCGTTGCTCGTTCACTCGGTGTGTACAATGACATATTCATGTGATACGCGGAATACACGAGGCGATCGCGTTTCTGGGCATTTTGTATTATTTATTCGCTATGGGTAAAACAAAAATTGTTTTGTTCATTAACAAAACCTTTAAATTATACAAATATTTTGCTTGTTGTTTGGAAAACGAACAAACGTAACAACAACTCGCTAAAAGAGGGAGAGAGGGAGAAACCTGCGAGTGGCCTGTATTCCGCGTACGAAAAGAACCGTAAAATCATTGCTCACACATTTTTTCACGTTCGTTTCGATTGTTTCGATTCGTTCAGTGCTAATTTGTTTTATTTACATAAAATATATATCGACGCCGAAGTCGCAGACTTTTTTATCTCAATAGTTTCAGTTGTTATTCAAATGAATTTTTAAACACATTTTATGCTCTGTATGTTTCTCTCCCTATCTTATGGAAGCGTGCTTAGTTTCAAGCCAAATTCAATCACTGCCATTTGTTTTTGAAATGAATAAAAAATTGATTCGTCCGACGATGTTTAAGTAGTTGACTTTGCTGAAGATTTTTTTTTCTCTTTTTTCTTTTCAGAATTTTTATCATGTCGACAAGTGCTCAATATTATGGTCATATTAGGCTTTATGTTAAATTATGCGCTGCGTGTGAATTTAACAATTGCCATTGTGGCAATGGTCGACGAACCAAAGGGCACCTCAACACACGTCTCAAACTCAACCTCGCCACTCACCATTAACGATACATATTCGTATAAGACTCATGCAAAAGAGGAACTCACCTCAGCATCACACACACTACTCACTACCGCAGCACCAGAACCATTCCAAAACACTACTGATAAAGTAAGTACAAGCGATTTGTTGTTGTTGCCTTCTTTTTCTTTAATCAAAACAAAAAGTTATTTTCAAGTCTGAACGAAATAAGGAATCAGAGAGGGCAAAAACCCAAACTTTGTAATGTGAATAACCTGCATAGCAATTTTCATCGACCCGCAACAACAACAACAACAAAAAAAGAGCAAAAAAATACCAAAACACCAAACAAGAACATAATACGAAAATGGTCAAATACCGGTGATTTATTGGTTTTCGACACAATTCCGCCAAATTCTTAATTCAAACGGACACCACCAACCGGTATTAATCGCGCTTTCGCTCCGTTGTTTTTTCTCCCTTTTTTTATCCACATTTTCGTCGCAGTCGTTGTGATGAAGATGAGTTTTTTTCTCTTCTACTTTGTATCGGTCTGCATATATGTGCTTTTGGTGTGTATGCAACGAAAGTTGCATATATCGCAATTCACAACGTCAATTTCAACACGCAATCATTTTTAATCTGTCTGGAATCGCTATCGCACATTATTACGTTATAGTACGATGCAATATATGTGCGGCGATCGGATTTTGCATCATTCGATGTGATTCGGTGCGGTCGATATTACGTAGTAGTTCATGTTCATGGACTTTGTTGCTTTCGTCGTTTATTCGTTGTTGTTGCTCTTTTTTTTGGTTGACTGCTGCGCTGCGTTTCACTGAATTATTATCAATACTTGTGTGTGTATGGCGGTTTAATTTTTTTTTCTACTCGACTGTCTCATTTAGTTCAGAAAGTTGGTCGTGTTATCAGCCAAATGACACTCAGCCCATTTATATACGAGAAATAATTATAATTAGAATTGATTTTTTTCACACCATTTTCTACATACGGAAATTTCCGTAGTAAATTCTCAATGAATTGCTTGTTGTTGTCTACTTGATTGATTAATTTATGTTATGTACTTTTCCACGATTACAGCCAGCGACAGCCAAAGCAAGTGATGGATTTAAATTCAAATGGAACACCGTGGAGCAGAATATTATTTTGGGCAGCTTCTTCTGGGGCTATGTGCTGACAGAGTATGAAATTTAACTATGTTTTAACTGCGCCGAAAACGAACGGTAATTTTCAATTCCAATTCACTAATTTTTTTCGTCTTCTTCTTGTCTACAAAAAAAAAACGCTAAATTAGATTACCAGGAGGCCGATTGGCTGAATTGATCGGTGGACATCGTGTCTTTGGTCACAGCATGCTTTGGGCCAGTGTACTCACTCTGATCACCCCATGTGCAGCCTTCATTGATTACAAAGCCCTTGTTATTGTTCGGGCACTGCTCGGTTTCATGTTGGGTAAGTTTCCCTCTCTCTCACCTCACCAGGTGATACCACCACCAATATCTTCGACCAAAATCAGAAAAAGTCTGCACATTTTCGAATAAGTATATCTGGTTTTATTAGGATTTTATCTGATCATTTTGGGAAATATATCTGACCGTTTCGGACAAGTTTGTCTGTCAAAAGCAGAAAAATAGTGAATCCATTTTTCTCTGCTCAATCTAGAGTTTTCTCTGACTTTTTTTGGAATTTATCTGGACAAATTGGAATAAAATTATCTGCTCAAATTGTCATTCTTGTCGGGCCAAATTAGAAAATCTTCGGTTCAATTTAGACTCTATCTGACCACTTTAGAATGAACCCCAGAAAACCACACAATCGATCGCAATACAATTTATCTATCTAATTGAATGTTTGTTGCTAATTTTATTATCTTTTGTTTGCTCATTATTTTGATGACACCGTCTGACTACTCGATAGTTGTAGCTTCCATCGCATTTTAATTAAATTGAAATTATCATACAAACTGACTTCTTTTGGATGTGTCATTTTATTGGTTTTATTTATTATCACCATGATTTTAGCATGTGATAACCATCGATTGTGCACCGTGTGCTGTTTAATTTATTTTGTTTGGTGCGATGAATTCGGCAGAATCGAATAGGTGCTAATTCTTTATTTGTTCTTGTATTTATAATTTTTTTTTTCTACCTGCAGGTGCTTCATGGCCAGCCATTCATCCGATGACAGCTGTTTGGATCCCTCCAGTCGATCGATCAAAATTCATGGCAAACATGATGGCTTCATCACTTGGAGCCGCCGCCGCTATGCCAATTTGCGGATTTCTAATCGAATACATCAACTGGCAATCAACATTCTACTTCACAGGTACGGTTCAAGGATATATGTTAAGCCACGCGAAAATATTATCGCGTGACACATTCTTTCTCATTTCCAAAAATCCCAATCGCATTTTTGTACATATATCTCCGCCCCACCAAATCCGGCATTTATTTCGCTGGAATTGAAAAATTATTACCTGAAAACATGAAATATCGTCGCGGTTTTTCGTCTCATTGAACATTTTGCAGGCAGGATATATTCAGAGAATTTTCAGTTTCTATATTTGTTATTCAACAATTTTTTTTTCTCGATTTGAGCACACCGAGAGAGAGAGGATCAATGAAGAGAAAAAAAAAATTGAAACCGGTTTCAGAACATTGTCGCCACATAATTTCTACCTCATTTGACTTTTTCTACTACTGAACAAATCCGCACGAAACGAAACCAGTAGAACCAGTGAATCATAACACCGACAATCATACGTAATTCGCATTTTTCTCTCCGTTTTATGCACGCATACATTGCGCACACCGCAGATTTTGAATTCCAGCTGCTAATTTTTACCCATCTCCCACTTCTTTCCAAGAGCGACAAGCAGTGCGCCAAAGGCATGGTTTAACACGCATAATTAAAACACAAGACAAAAAAATCCAATACATCTCAAGTGTGTGTGTGTGTGTGTTTAAGTGGTTTGAGTTCAAAGACAGTAAGAGATAGATATATATATAATATAAGTAGCTAATAAAATGCCATGCGCTGGGGGCGGAGATTATTTATCTGGTTTTTATTATTGAAATAAAACTCTGAATCAATTTAGAGAAGTGATAAAAAAAACGCTTAAATGATTCATTAAATTCAATATTGGAAAAACCTATTGAGATCAAACTCACGCCGTTGACATTAATCTAAACTAATGACTTCAAATGATTACCTAATTACTTTGAAATTATAACTTAGTTGGAAATACTGATAGAATAATACAGGTGAACATAGCTTCAAAAAATTGTTCATCCACTGCATTCGGCTAACAAATTGCTATTTCATCGTTGAAGTTCAAATGAATCAAGCTAATGCATCACATTTAGCCTATGATTGCTAATTATTTTAATGAGATAGGGGCAATGAATCTTTTTGGCGCCGAATTATCTTTTTTCAAATATTTTTGACGATTGAATGCTTCAAATTCAATTTTTGAATCGACATTGTTGAATTTTTTTTTTTATAGATTTGCAATAGTGCCTCTATTGGAAATAGTGGAAATACCACCTTGAAAATAGTGCCTCTATTTGATTCAATTGATCAATAGTTTACAATAATCGTAAAATCATTCTTAATTTTTATTCCCAGGTGGTATTGGTTTACTGTGGTCAATTGTGTGGTTCTGGATAATTTTCGAAACACCAGCCGTGCATCCACGCATTTCGCCCGAGGAGCGAAAGGAGATTGAAGATGCAATTGGAACCACAACATCAAAGAAGAAGCCAACTTACGTTCCATGGCGGAGTATTTTGACAGCGCCCTGTGTCTGGGCCATTATTCTGACGCATGGAACCTCAGTGTTCGGCTACTTTACCATCGTGAATCAATTGCCAACATACATGAAATACATCCTACACTACGATATCAAATCGGTGAGTGAACGTAAATTGTTGTGTCTTTTGTTCGTTTATTTGTTTACAATTCGGCAAAACAATCGTTAAAACGTAGAGGTCGACAATCATCGTCGATTATTCCAACAATTGGTATCTCACTAGAACGCGCACGCGTTACCAAAGAAACCGTACTTTGGTCAGCTATTTATTTTGACTGTCTCAATCTGATTTGTTTATACAATTACGTTTGAGTACGCTTGAAATTATCACTGACAAATAAACAGAAGAAGAAGAAGAGGAAAAAAAATAGAGCAGGAAAGATTTTTTATGCTTCTGTTGTCTGTCGCTTTTTTTTCTAATCACGACTCATCTTATTCATTTGTGTTTGTACATTTTTTTCATTCGCAGAATGGATTGTTGTCATCGTTGCCCTACTTGGGTAAATACGTTATGGCTGTGCTTGCATCGGCATTGGCCGATCATTTGCGTCGGACGGGCGCATTGACGACAACTCAAACGCGCAAAATATTCACAACATTTGCCACCATGACGCCCGGTTTTTTGATGATCGTACAAGTGTTTTTGGGCTATGATCGTACATGGTCTGTGATAATTTTCACCACACAACTCTTCCTCAATGGCGCTGTGACGGCCGGTTATTTGGGTAATGGCCTTGATATCGCACCCAATTTCTCTGGTACAATCTTTGGTCTAGCAAATACATTGTCATCGATCGGAGGATATGTTAGTACCTTTATGGTCGGTACACTGACAGCTGATAACGTAAGTATAGCCAATTTCCAATTCTTCTGATGCCATTTTTTTTTCATTTCAATTCGCTGGAAACACATGATTTCTGAAGATCAACTTAAAAATTCATTCCAAGCACATTCTCTTTCTTCAACGAAATTTTCACTCGAAAATCTAATTGAATTTTAATTGTACCAACAGAACACGTACGGACAGTGGCAAATTGTGTTTGGAATTTTGGCTGCATCGTACATATTCGGCTCGTTGGCTTTCTTATTTATGGGAACTGGTGAACTACAGCCATGGAATAACCCACCAGAACGAATCAATCGTCCAATTCATGACACGGAAGAAGCACTTCCATTGAAGAAAGACAATGTTATCACGTCAACTAAATAACAACCCAGCTAATGGCAGCAAACCAACAAAAACATACAACAAATAAGACAATACGCTTTTTTTGGTATTAGAAACCAAATACCAGACATCTAACACAGACGAAAAGCAAAGACAAAACCCTTTTTAGTAAATTGTGTCATTCGATTGGCACAATTTCGATTTGTATACAATCTAAAATCGTGATTCCGATTCACAACGGACGTTGGATAGAAACGAAAATGTGGAGAAATTTTATTGCTTGAAAATCCAGCGAGAGTGAGCGTTCGCGTCTATTCGATGGAACGGCCAACCGTACCTTTTATCAGATATGTATGTGTATCTTTGATTTTAGTTCTCATCCCTATCAGCGATCGCATAATATGACTTTTACAATGCTGTTTTTTCATTGTACAAATAGAAAAATGAGAAAATTTATATAATTTGAACCGGTAAAATTGACGACGTTATTTTAAATGTAATAACAGTATTTTTGTATTTTAAATGGAAGATTGTATTATGGCGCCTGAAAAGTGATTAAATGCATGTTATAATACTATTTAATAATAATCAATGAACAACAAACAAAAAAAATCAGAAAAAAATGTAATAGAAAAATGGGCAGCAAATAATTCTTGTTTCAGTAGAAGAAAAAAAATATCTTATCACACAGTGCGATTAGAATACGTATACCATCGGATTGAGAACAATGACTGACTACCTCGAAGTACACTCATTTTATGTGTAAACAATGTCTTTGTCTAATTGAATGGTACAAAAAAAAATGAGTAAAAAATTATGAAAATAGAAGAAGAAGAAAAAAACAACTGTCTAGCGGATACATCAAACGCATTTGTCTATTGGCACATGTGTACGCATGATGCCGATCTCAAGTGCATCACACAAACAAACACTGTGACAAAACATATCAAAATTCTTTTATGAATTTATTTCAAGAGCTTGACACAAAATTTATTATACGTCTTAAACCAAAATTGCTTTTTTTTCAATTAGAAATTCTCTTTGTATCGTTTGGTTACCTAAATAAACCATTTGCGGAGAAATCCAATGTACAGCGGAGCTGTGCGGAGTTTGGCAGGGATACCGTACATACGCTATACGTGTGAGCGAAACAGCTCTCTTTGCTGTGTTTACATTTCTATTGTTCAATACACATCTAAAAAGCCATGAGCGCACTGCTTAAGATATAGTGTATGTATGGCATCTCCGCCGAACTCCGCACTGCTCTGCTGTGCACATAATTTCTCCGCAAATGTTTCACATGGGTAGAAGCAACATAAATGTGACAACAATAAAACATTTTCTATCTTTTTTTTGTTGCAATTCAAATTTTAACTAAGCAAAACATCATTCGTTTTTAACTCTTTGTTCTACTTAATTCATTTCACATTGAAACGATTTTTAATAAATCATTGTAATTAATTTATTGTAAAAAAAAACATAACTAAATGGTATACACAAAACGAAACAAAAAACAAATGTTGAGGAGAGCATCCAAAATGAATGTTCTCAAAATAAAGTTCCACTACATCCAAAACAAGCACAATTACACAGATTCAATCACAATGAACAAAAAAAACTTGTAAAATTATTATAAATATTTTGATCAAAATCTAATAAAATGAATTCAAAACGAACAAATTTTATAGAAAAAAAATCTCGTTATTTTGTGTTTGATTCAATTTTATTACAGGATTTCGTCAAATGAAAAATCTCATTTTGAATCATAGCCAAGCACTCAAAATGATACAATTGAAAAAATTGAATTACCTATTTACACGTTTTATGATTGTTATCGTGATATCGATGATAACCCCTCGCAAATAATGAATCCGATGTGGAAATTCCGATTGCAATCAGCTCAATTTTTGCTACTCAATCAACGCATATCAATAGTACGTCTGCTTAGTTTAAAATCCATCCAATTGATAATGGCTTGCGTTGAGCGTGAGACGAGACACAAATAAGTGGAATTATCTTTGACTCATTCATTGAAAATATATGATTCAAGTCAAGTGTTGATGGAATGAAGGTACAATTTTAGAATTTTGAATCATTGACGAATTTGTTCATCAAAGAAGAAATTTGAAAGAAGGTAGCACGACATGTGCCAAGGTGATAACTCGGTATTTAGTCACAAGGCCATGATGAAATACGTCATTTCACAAAATGTTGTTCAAATTTAATCATTTTTTTTTTTAATCAGAATCGATTCTGTTTGCACTGATTCATAGAAAAATGTGATGATTGAAATGCATTTTTCCACTAAATTCACATTACTGAGATTATATAGAAATTTTCTCGAAATAATCATTTCGAAGGAAATTGATAACAGTTTTTCAGAAGAAAAAAATGTGTGATGAGCTAACCGGATCAGTAATTTTTGTCGTGATAAAAGAAATTCCAGAGTTAAACGAACTCAGAGGGCTTGATCTTTTCCATGAATCATGTTCGATTTCTCATCAACAGACACCGACTGACCTGATGCAAAGTTTGCATTGCTAACTAGACGTTCGTTTCAATTGGAAAATCGATGACAAAAATGAAGAAATCTCTTTCTTCTTAGAAGAGAAAATAAACAATCCTATAGAAAACAGATCTCAGAAAAAACACGCAATCAATTTGTATACATTTCTTCAGATATTTCTATTTATTTTGCATTTATTAAATTTATTTTAAATGGATAATGAAGAATATACAAGATAAATTTTTTGTTTCCTTTACATTTTTTTGGATGTGTTGTTTATTACTGTGTTTTTTTTTTCTTTAATTTTTTCCGTTGTATTTGCATTCATCGATTTTTATAGATACAATTTGTTACGGGTTTGTTGTTTTAATAAATTTACTTATGGAATAGAGTGTGTATTACAAAAATCAGTTTCGTCAACTGTCAAAATGTGTGCACAAACAAATACCGCGAATTAAATTGATTCTTCTGCTTCATTGGTATTTGCATTCAAATAAGAAGAGAAAGAAACAAACAAAAATATACTAAACAAATACCGACGGATCATTAGAATACTGCGTGCTCGCGTTCAAATAAATAATATTTCAATAGTGTCAACTGAATTCTGTTTGTGCTCTGTATTGTGTATGTGTGTTTGCATTTTGTGTGTGTCTCTCTGTGTTGCTTAAATACGTTTTTTTTTTCTTTATTAAATTAAGTAATAAATTTCATATAACATGTTTACACCACTTCACTTATTCCATATTTATTTAATATTTCTTGTTGTTTTTCTTTAAATACGTGATAGGTTTTTGTGTCATTTGTGTCTTAATTTCAAACTTTCCTCGATCAATTGTTATTCATTTTATACAGACGATATTTAATTTTATAATACATTTAATTTAGTGAATTCTCTTTAAACTCAAATACACATGCTGTCTCTTTCGAACAATTACACGATCAAAAATTACAAGAAAAAAAAATTATTCTTCTGATTTGCTGTGCTTTTACATACATTTGTTTGCTCTAATACTTAATTTATTTATTATGCTCTTTGCTTTATTTAGCCTCCATTTTTTTATCTCTCTTGCCAACGTATATTTATGATATGAATTTTGGCGAATTTTTCACTTAACTTTGTGTTTGTCGGCATTTCTACTGGACGAAAAAACTTCTTTTGAATTGCTGCAAAATAAACTAAACAAAACTAATAACTAATGTTTCTCTCTTTTTATTCACAAAATGTCAACAGTTATTGCAATTGGTTTTGTAGTTTAATGCCACGAATTTTCGTTTTGTTTCTCGAATGATGCATTTTTTTGTTCGTTTAAACGTATACGGCTGGTTTCTTTAGAATCTTAACTGTCATTATTTTTCTTCTCTCAATGTTTTTCATTCGCAAAATATTTTCTGTTAATTCCTTCGATATGTTCTGCTCGTATTGAAATCTCATCATCATTCGGCATCAAAATTAAAATCAGACAACAAATAATTATGATTTCTAAAATTGCGGCTGAGATTTTGATTATGCTAAAGTAAAGCTGCCCTGGATCAAAAACTGTACAGTTTTCGTCACAAAAACTACTCTACAGATCATCAGTTTGTTTTTCTGTGTGTGGTTTTCGGATTAAAAAAAAAATTTGCTATGGCTTTATGCATCAAATGTGCTGGCATCAATGTAAATACATTACTATAGGTACTATTGGATTCATTTTCAGTGTAAAAATGTAAACTGGATCTGGTTTTGAAAGAAAAATTGAGTGTCGACTTTGAATTTTCATATGATTTATTTTGGAATTTAATTTTCTGAATAAAAAAAACGCAAAAATACGGCCCTGTTTCTCATTCAATAAAAAAAGGTAATTTTTTGATTATCGAAATTTCGTTTTACTTCGCACAAATTAGGAACTCAAAAAGCAATCCACACTCTTTTCCTCACGCAGATTACAACATATTTTGTTCTATGTTCGTCAATTGATAAATATGTTCATTCCACTGAAGGATTTCATCTTGATTACCTTCGTTTACAGAAAATTTTGTTTCGAACTTTAATTTAGTTTCAGCCAAACAATTCCATCAGCTCAAGCCATTTAGGAATTGAGCCATTTTGAAAGAGTTTGTTCAAGAAACAAGTTTGAAATTTCGAAAAGAAACATTTTTTTAGGTAATTTATCAATGAAGGAGCATAGATCGTTGCTTTTCTGAACAAAAAAAAAAATCAAAAATGCGTATGTGCGTGAGAAGAAGATGTGGCTAATACTTCAATCTGTCTTTCTTTCCATTGGCATGTTTTTTCTCTAGTATTTCTATTCCATTTGGGCATCCCCCAGGAGAGAGAGAGAGCACTATTTTTGGTATGTGAAAAAAAGACAAATGAACTTAAGTATAAAATTTTATTGATCTCATTGTGAATTTTCATCATCATCAGCCGATTCTCGATATTTATACGGTCTAGAATTCTAACTTCAGCTAAATTGTAATGTATAATAACAGCTTCTTCATCATCATTATTCTCCCTTATTTTCATTCCGTCTGCATGTATCATCAATATTATTTTTTACATTTCACAAGTGACATTTAAAGTTAAATTAATCTACTTAATTTTATATACATTTGCATTTGTGTCTGCTTTCGCTAGTTCCATAGTACTATTTAGCCTTCATTTTGGCTTTTACATCATTTTTCTTTATGTTCATTGATCATATTTGCCATTAATGTTTCTTCGATGATTTCTTTTCTTTTCGTTTATTTTGCTATGTTCATAAATTTTAACCTTAATCTGTCTAGTTTCTTTTCTTCTTGTTTATGTTTTTTTTTTAAAAAGAACAAAACCATAAAAATGTATTCGTAAACGGTATTAGGAACTAATTGTTTCAAAAAGAAAAAAAAAATTAAGTGAAAAGAAGTGAAAGAAATTTATCATTCGAATATAGTATTAGTACCGGTATTAAAAGAATTGCACTGTGACACATTCTGATTTATATGTCATCGACGGAATTTCACATCGGTTCTAATTCTATCTTGTGTATGTGTAGGTGTCTTGCTGGTTTTGAAACGAGAAAATTAGAAAAGCGAAGAAAATTGTTCTGACATAGACGATTCGGTTCGATTTTCTTTTCTATTTTATGTTTTGTTTCAATTCGGATTTGTATTTGAGATTTTTAAAAAACAATTGTTTAGGAACTTTGAATAAATGTCGGTTTCTACTGCATGTGTGTTTCCATGTTATGTCTCTTCAAATACCTTCGCATACATTTAAATGTGTGTGTGTGTGTATTTGATTTTACTTTCCATTGTATTTTTCTCGATTCGAACTATTTAAGTTATCAAAAAACATTGAACGTTTAATAAATTCTTGGTTTTTCCCATTGCGATATGATTGGAAAAATTTTCGTATGAATGTTTTGTCAGTTGATGTGTGTTGATTTCCTGGTGAAAGGGTTCAGTTCGTTATTTGGCGACCAAATCGGCTGTTCAACTGCATTTTGAATGATGGGATCTATGGTTTAAGCAGGTCATTCCGATTTTAGGCTGGAAATTTGCGTGTAATGTTGTTGCAAATTCGGCGATAGAGCTGGCAACCATGAGAGACTGCCGCTTCCATTTCCACCGGTCGGACTCTCGGAACCCGGCGGATTGATACGCTTCTCTTTTTGGCGACGATTGCAGAACCATACGCGCACTACTTCCTTTTCCATATACAATCGATCGGCTAATTTTGTGATTTCTTCACTTGTCGGTTTTGGATTCAAGTGGAAATTTTTCTCCAAAGCACCACGCACCGATGTCTCAATCGAGGTACGCTTCTTGCGTCGTCGACCAATCGTCTCGGGCGTTGTCAATGGATTGCTTAGTGTACTTGTACCGAAGATGCTATAACAAATGAAGAGGCAGAGAAAAAAAACGAAATTCAAAAGTCGAAACAAATACAGAGAAGAAGAAAAGAAAAAAAATGGCAAAAAATCGAATTGTTCTACTTACCCGCCCGGATTGGAAATGCTATTATCGGCGTCTTCAAGCCATTTTTGAAGCAGTGGCTTCAGTTTGCACATGTTTTTAAAGCTAAGATTGAGAGCTTCAAACCTTGATATGGTCGTTTGTGAAAAGTCATTGCCATAGAGTTTACCCATGGCCAAACCGACATCACCCTGTGTGAAGCCCAATTTGATTCGACGTTGTTTGAATGTTTTTGCAAATTGTTCTAATTCTTCTAAATCGGCTGGTTCCTCTGGTGATGGTTCCAAAGCGCGTGGCATAGCCGAATGTTTTTGCATTTGCGGTGTGTGCGTTCCGGAGCCAGGTGTCGACGGTGTTAGAATTCCGCCAACATTTAGATTTACATTAACATTTGGTGGTGTCGTTTGATTGTTTCCCACTAGAATTGATGTGGGTGTCGGAAGGCCTGGACTGCCTGATGGGCTGTGAACCGGTGAATTTGACATTGTGGCCGATGCTTGGTTTTTAATTTGCTGTTGCTTTTGCAATGCTTGCAATTGCTGTGCTGCCTGGGCCACCTACAAGTAGAAGGAAAATTATTAAAAGCCAATTTCAAATTAAACTATGAAATTTCAAAAGTTTAGTGATGTTAACGTTAAAATTGGTTTCAACGCGATTTAAATTCCAAAATTTGAAACTTAGTGCTTATTAAGAAAAATTCTATTCGAACAACTGTTCTTTTTCCAAAGCAAACTCCATTCGAATAAAACCATATTCTCTGTGTACAAACCTGGAAAAATTGTGCGGTCGCTTGGATTTGTGCATTTGCGGCGCTTGCGTTTTTCTGTGGGCCCAACGTATTGGCACTGCTGTGCAACAGTTCCATATAGTTTTGTAGTTGTTGCTGCAATGAAGCTTGTTGGACTTGTTGGAATGCTTGTGTGAGTGCAGTCAGCTCTTGCGGTGACATGCCGGCCAAATTGCCAAGGCCTAGGTGATTTGGCATCAATAGCGGTCCCAACTGTAATTGGCTTTGCAGTGCGGCTAAAGCAGATGCCATGTTTGTCGTTGGATTTGGTGGTGATGGTGTATTTCTCGACTGGTCGGTAACCTTCAAATCAGAACAAAAGAAAATGCGTCAATAAAAATGGCTTGAATTTTAGGCTTATTTCAATGGAAAAAAATGTAAAGAAAGGGACTTTCCACAATGGCGATTTCCACAAAATTCGCCATATTTCTTTTTTGTTCTGCTAAACTAATTTAAATCATAAATTTGGGATTCAACCCATTAGAATTATGAGATAAGTTAAATATCCGCTTCGAATTATGAATTATACGCTTTCGAATCGCATACAAATTGTCTCAAATTCCATTTTCATTTCATTCGACCGTCATTTGTTCGTTCGATTGGTGTTTCATATTATTTAAGATGAATTTATGTGCGTTTTATTTATTTAACTAATAAGTGACACGCGCCTCCGGCATTTTATTCATCCTTGAACGTTTTATTTAAAATAGAAAAATGCGATAATAAAAATCATTTAGAGGTTTTCCCCCTTCTTGATTCAAAAATGCAGTGCATGAGTGTGTGTGTGTGTTGGTGACGTTGAGAAGGTCGCATAAATTAATCGGTAGTTTTCATCGGTTCGGGGTTTTTATGTACTGGCACTGCATCAAAAGCGAGTTAAGGCCAACCCTTCAACAACTTTACTGTACACATTGTTGAGTATCGGAGGAATATCGTTCATGCGTTACTACCGCATTAACCCTTATTTTACATAAGCAAATGCTGTACGTGCAGCGATGCCCGACATCGATGATGCATTGAATTCGTTAGACAAACTCCCCGTTTGCCATATGAAAAGTTCGCTTTATGTGGGAATTGTTCAATATGCATGGTAAACAGACCGTGTACATTGGTGCAGCATATATTGATGCTTATTATGTGTGCGCACAAATCAACGACGAGGAAAAAAAAAAAGTTAAAAATCCAATGTATCGACTTTAAAAACCAACTCAAAAAAAGTCACAAACGACAACGTTTATCGTGACGTAATCGAAATGCAGTTTAATGCATTCACAAACGAAGTAGTCGCATTGAAATGGGATCGATGCAGTCGCAATATAACTGTTTGTTTGACGAGACATGTTGCGTATTTTTTTCTGTATTTACTCTGGCGCACACACATGGCGAGATCGATGCATTGATTTGCTGTATGCAACGCCAATGAATTCGATTTTTCTCTTAATCTCCCTCGACGCATGTTGTGACTCGCTCGTTCGCTTTCTATCGCATTTCCATTGTGTTCGCTCTCATTTTTGGGTGCAAGTCACTGGTAAATGGCTACCACCCGTTGCTGAGATTTTGCACGATTTCATTCATTTTCGCTTTCAGTTTTTGCTTCGACGCAATTTTAAAATTTAATTTCTTCGCTGGTGTTTTTTTTTTCAACACAAATGGCTGACACATTTTTTTTCGTTTTTTTTATTCCAGCATTTTCTAATGGGGATTTGATCAATTTTTTCTATTCATTGAAATGTTCGTTAAATAGGTTATGGAAACCAAAAAAGTTAACTGATTTATTCTTGACACCGAATTCGGTCGATGCGGGATTGTATCGAACAAATTAAACGACCATATGCTTTTCAATCAATGACACACTCATTTTTATGACGGTTATGGACCATGTATTTTCACATTTTAAATTAAACGCAATGACAATGTTTTGATCAAATTGAACAACTTCGTTAAATAAACAAATTAAATTTTGTGACTAAAAATTGACACCAAATGTGAATAAAAAGCAATTTGTGTACAGCAACTCATCAAGAAAAAGGTCAAACTTACCAAGTGAAGATTTGTGGGTCGCTCGTCTAGATGACAAGGCTCGGGTGATTGCGATTTACCACGCGGGCAACATGAATCATTACTGTCCACATCATCTGAAAAGGAAGCGAAGAAAAAAAAAATCACAGAGTTAAAAACAAATATCCCGACAAACAAATGAACTGCTCTATAAGCAAAAGGGTCAGAAAATAAAGAGACGCTCTTTAGTCAACCGCAAAATGGAAGTGGCTTAAGATGTGTAAGACGATGGATGAAAAAAAATCATCATATTTGAATTTGATGGAAAATTTATATTCACAATGTGCATTTGTGAGCTGCATAACATTTGATCCATGGCTCTGCTCTTCCAATATGACGACGACCGATTCGAGCAGAAAAATGAATGCGATTGTCGATTTGTGAAGAGTTGAATATCGAATGAGGTTTCTCTCTCATGCATAATATTTATTTAAATAGGCACACCGATGATGATGGTGATGCCATATCGAGTGGCTAGATTGAAGTTTCGAACCAAATATCACATATTTATATGGTATGCAATACGGAGATTTCATATGTTTGCCATTGAAAAATCTGTCGAGTATGTAAAATAAATGATTTCCGATTGTGAGTTTTGTGTCCAGGCGAGAATGATACACGTATGTATGGGGTTCATTGCGGCCGATAATTTTTTTCTTTTCGCTCTTGTTCGTGCCGGCTTGAAAATGGTCATCATCTGCGTGTGTTGTGAACATTCATATAAAAATTCCACTGATTTTCCGTTTGTTTTTGTACTCCTGCCAATAATTCAATACGTGCTTCAATTATTCATATTTTTTTTTCCTCCTCTTCTGTCCGGTCGAAATGGTTTTGCATGTTGAAAGCATCGCACACACTCTATTCGTATGCATTCCTTATATACACACACATACACTGCGGTCACAAATGTTTGATTTACGTAAAAATGTAAATTTCATTCCGTTTGCCCTTTTCCGTCATTTTCATCCTTCGATGAAGTTGCACAATACGGTTCGGAATATAAAATTCAAAGCTTTCGTATGCTCTGAAAACGGGCTACTTTTCTCCTGTGTAGTTGGTATGTTCGATATTTCCTCGTTTCGCATGGATGACGAGCGGACGGAGTGAGCCCTGAACACTGATTTGATATCGACTTTATGCAAATCATTGCCAATAAATTCTTCGGCTTTTGATTAAGTGATTTGAATGGTGCTCCGATTTTGATGTTTGCCGATGCACTCGCAAAACAATGAATGAAAACGTGAGAACATTAATGATGCGCCGAGAGCAGTGTGTAGCGCATCGCAGACGATGCAAACAGAAGCTCAAAACCATGCAGACACAATGTCAAGCATAATGAACTAAAGTGCATTGAAGAACAAAAGCCATCGAGTAACAATGTCCGGAGTAGAAATGAGTTTTTTACAAGTTCGTAGAAAATCGAACTGAAGCATGAATTTGAAGAATTGATCGGAATTTGTCCGTTCGTCTTTGACGCATGTGGATTTTTAGGAGTTTTTGATTTTAGAAAAAAAAAAACAATTTTTGATTCAATTTTTTCTTTTCTGGTTTGAAATTTTTTATTCAACTTTGAAAAAACGTTCTTCAAATTTTCAAGAGATCACCACAAACCCTAATCTAAATGGCAAACTATAGTAAAAAAAATTCACCAATTCATTGTTGTAAACTGACCACAAAAAGAATCAAAATTAATTTAACTTCAATTTTTTCCTGTGCATAATACAAACTGTGTGCACACATAAAAAGAGACGCCATTTACATTTTGCCATTCTGTTTGTGACTTTATCTGCTGGAGGATGATATAGCAAATGTGTTTCGACAACAATACTGTCATTGCCTGCAGCCGATATATTCAATCTTCCGACTGAATGAGTTTTGGCTTATCATGTTGTCTGCAGCACTGAACACTGAGTGGTCAATTTTTTTCCCTTCTGAATTTGATAGATTCCGTTCGACTATGACCGAACGTCACAAGATCACATCGAATCTGTTTATGTTTATTATACCAGAAAGAAAAAAATGTCGCCAGTGCTTCTTCACTGTGTGAATAATAATGGTATTTCGTGAGTATAATTTTATTATTATTTTGGTTTTGTAATTTTGGTTGGATTTTCACTTGATTGGTTTGCACACACCGCATATATAAAGGCGTTTTTATTCACAATCTATTTTCCATTAAATTGAATCGAAAATTCGTTTTTGTGTGAACGGGTGACGATGAGAAATTCACCCCGTTTGGCACATGGTTGCGGCCATATGGAGTTTATGATGTGTGTGAGTGTGAGTAAATGTGTGGTTTCGTGATTTGTTTGCGATGCACACACGATAAATATGTGCACAATATGGACATGAATGACGAAAGGATATTTGTACAAAGGCGATAGGCCCGATAAATGAAATGTTCATTCGACCAACACACTCAACGATTCAATGGCCGAACAAATATGCTGGCGTTCGTATTTACCAAGCCATTGGCATATTTTTGTGACAAATACCAAATTGGTTTTGACTAATCCGTACTTTGTGACCCATTGAAAACTCCATTTTTTCTTCTCTCCTCTAACCCTTTTCCAATCATTTTTCAATTTGTTGCGAGTAAATGTAAAAAAAACGCACTTATCCTTCAAAGAGTCACTTGAAATCAACATTCATAATCAATTCCAACAACGAAAAAAAATGCTAAGTATTTGTGCTTTGAAAAAAAAAGTTCCCCTCTGTTCAGTCGAACGTTTTGTACAAATTTATAGCGATTTTCCACTTAAAAAGCGACGTAAATGCAATATAAATTTAAATAAAATTGACCTAAAGTGGCTTTCAGTCACCTTCATTGGGCTCTATTTTATGGTATACACTTCCACCTGTAGCACAACATCAACCAAGGGAAATGGTTCGACGAAGAAAAAAAAAGGCTCGACATACCCATACGAACATACATTACCGCAGTGAATGAGCGACCTTATTATGCAGAAGGGTGTCGATGATGTGCTCTTTTTTGTCACTCATCCCATACCCTATGCCATACAAAAATATATGCACATACGCACACACTTATTACAATATCAAAAGCATTTTGAATGTAAATTTACCATTGAATTTAGGTGTGTCGATCTAAATACGTCACACTTTGTTGCCGTTGTTACTGTTTTGTATGCATATTGTGACCGTTTTTCAATGGTAATGTGATGCGGTTTCATGTGCGTATTTTGTGCAATGCACAAGGGGAATCCAGCATTTGAATTGAAAATGACGTGTGAATTTAAAAAAAAAACAACAACAACAAGAGACAAGTTGAAAGGTGATTATTCAGTTCACAAGTATTCAATGAATATTCACGCAGGTATTTATGTTATGCGATCGGCATGGAAGATATGGAAAATTCTCCCTTATTCAAAGATCGCATTAATACTCCCACATTTTTTGGTTATGATTGAAAATCGACACTGATTCTGATTGTTCAGGGATCGAGGTAGATTTTTGAATTTTACAACAATTTCTTTCCATTTCTACAAACATTTGCGGTTTGATGGAAAGAAAAAGAGATTAATCCGGTCTAACAACCATCGAATGACAGTTGCATTTTCTAATATTCACATCGTTCGATTACAATCAAATGACCATGTGTTTTTTTTTCACTTTGTACCTGGTCAAAATGCATCACTGCCGTCCGTTTGTCGGGTCATAAAGAAGAAAAGGAGCAGGTTTCAGTTGCTCTGCATTGATTTAGAGGAGAATTTTTTCCGTTTTGCGCAAAGCTATTTGTCTTTCCAAATGCACATAAAAATACATTGTATTAGATGTTGACCATAGGCAGCTGCACTAGACGCATGTATTGCCAATGCCATTTCATTTGAATGCATTTTGCAGCTCATAAGTGCAAGTACATATTTTTTCTTCTTTAAATAACCGAAAAATTAATCATCCCTTGGACAATGGGCACTTTTTCTCTCTTTCGAAAAACTCAAAGAGCGACATGTATCGCAAAACAATAGGAAAATCGTTGCAAACAGCAAGCAGGATGCAGCAAATATGCACATAGCAACCAAATGCAAAGAGAGAGTGGACGAAATAATGCGTATTTGTAGGGATAATGCACCGCACCGTACGTATTAAAATGGTTTCGGCATTTGATGGATTCAAATGTGTGTTTGTGCAAATGCTCTTAAGACTATTTCTTCTTCTTTTTTTTTAGCTGCATGCTGCCCCCGAGAGCACCACATTATTATCCATCGTCATACATATTCAAAATAGAAATTTCATGCTTCAATGGACAATGGAGAAGAAATAACAAAAAATGTGCGTGTATATGTGTGTTTGCATGCAAATAGTCCGAAGAAGAAAAGGCATATGTTTCCTCTAAAATTCGTATGTGTGCAATTCAGTTTGTCCTTTTTATGTAAATTCTATGTTATTTTTTCGTCTTTTTTCTCTGTTTCCTTTGCTTCATTTGCTTAGCCGGCTGCAAAGTGGATATTTGTGTTTGTTTGACGATTTGCTTTGCATACCATATTCGTTCTGACGACAAATCGAAATGTGCGTGCGATTGAGGTTTTTTTTTCGGTTACCTGCTTCGGTTGGGATGCTTGGACATACATTTTTATCTACTTTTGTTTTGTTATATATACTTCAAACACTTATTTCGACGCAGAGTTCTTTTTGTGCCATTTCGTCAACAGTTTTATGGCTTTGGTGTTCAAGGTTAGATGCACTTCTTCCTTGTTTTGCATATCAATTGTTGAAAAAAATTCCAGTTTTTAGATTGTTGTCTTTTCTTTTGTTTTTTCTCTCGAAAAGCCACAAATACGTACTTACGAGTGTACTTTCGACAGGCAGTAATTTGCTCCGGTTGTAAAATCGCCGTTATTTCTCCATGCAAAAAAAAAACTTATGCAACTTTTGTTGTTCATATGTTTCCAACACATTTCACAAGAATCATAAAAAAGTGAGAAATTCAAAACAACATTTCACTTGAGGGTTGGTGATGATGGTGGTTCGAGGTAAGAAATTTATGTAATTGCTTATTGCAAAACAGACGGATCAATTTATCTGTCTTGTACACAAATAAACATCACATTCTTTATGACAGTTGATGAATTTGCCTTATGATTGATTGATATCGCCGCTAATACTCTGTACATATAAATTCACCGAGGGAGCGTTCATCACACATATATTATTATTGTTTATTAAATGGCCGTGACGAAGAACGAAAAATGTGCGCTAATCAAATTCAATTCGTCGCTTTATCGGATTCGTTCGGTGGAATATCACCACGCGTACAACGCAAAACTCTTATTTGCTGAGGCAAACGGAGACTGATCGATTGGCTTGAAATAGCATTTTTAACGGTAGTCTACGATTAATGATTGGGCACGTGCAAATTATGGATTCGACAGAACAAAAAAACAACTCGACTCCCATCATAAATCGTCGCTTCTGAATAATAATCAAAAGGCAATTTGAGTGTGAATTGTCATAGGGATGTGAATGATCGAAAAAATGAAAGACGAATAAAAAGAAAATAAAACAGATTGAACCACCCCACACTATTTTTTCTACTGCATTTGTACCCTTTTAGTCACGAAATTTGGTGGCGCACGAGCGAATCAACTGCTTAATTTCTTGACTTAAGAAGAACCCAATAACCTGCATCGGAAATTGGCTCATGGCAAAATAGAATCAAACTCACGCACAAGCTGTCCCAATGACATTCTCTCGTTTTGGCTGATGTATAAAAAGAGATTAGGTAACGAGGAAGTGTGTTTGACTTGTGTCTTTTGTAATATCCATTTGGCCTACAAATTGTAATGAAACGGCTGTTTCTTCACTTCTCTCCTCTTTCCTTTCGCTTCATCGATTTCAACAACCGCATGCACAACAACTCAAGACGATGAAGAGGAAACGGAATCAACAACATACCATCACAAACACGCGTAACTATGCCTCTTCTTCTTTTTTTCTACTCGAAAAGCGTATTTTTTTCCTTCATGTTCAACAAACGATTTTGTGTTTTTGATGAAGTGAAAAAAAGGAACAACCAGGAAGGGTTTTTTTTTTGTTCGGCAGACAAACAAACATGAACCAAATATTTATGCGTGTGTGTTATTGTTGTGCAAATTTTGTACGATCAAATAGAGAACGCGTGCATGAAAAATCCTTTTTTATTCCGTTTATTTGTTTTCCCTTTTCTCGGTCTCGACTTTTGTCATCTCAAGCATAAGAAAAACAAGCAGAAGGAAACCAGCGGATGAGAGAGAGAGAGAGAGAGAGAGAGCTACTCAATAAAAATGAAGAACGACGCAGACTGATCGATGACGTGTGATATTATTTTATTAGCAGTGGATTGGCGCGATGCATTCTCTCTCTCTCTCTCTCTCCTTCTCTCTCGAGTTCGACATTGAAAGCCGGAATGGGAGGAACATCAGTTTTCGTTTTATGAAGACATTAGACAGGCCAAATGAAATTAAGATGAATTATGTGTCTATGACTATGATGATGATGAGAGGCGATTGGATTCGAAACGGAGTCACAAGACCCCTTGACTTAAAATGTTAACCGCATTTAGATTGGATTTTATCAATAAATTACAACACTTACCGTGTGAAGGTACCGGAGATGGGGATTTGGATAATCGATTCAAATCTGTAGAGAAAAGAGAGAAAAAAATTAAGAGTAAATGTGAGAACAGTTTTCTAAAGTGTTTATAATGGGTTCATTATATTAGTTTGATAATGCAATTACAATGTAATTACAGCCACAACAATTTCCTCTATTTCAAAGGAAAAAAAAACAGTAACTATCTATCAAGTTTCCTAAAATGGTCGATACGAACGAATGAACGAATGAGAAAGAAAAAAAATGAAATGAAAAGGTCAGTGAAAAATTGTAAATTCAATTTTTCCATTTGGAATATAATGATTGTGGTGCATAATTTGATTTAATAAAGGCGAAGAATGCGTTCTTGACTGGCATAGAAATGTTCTTGAGACGCTGCTTGAAACGAGCACAAATGCAGTTTGCAACATTGCATACGAAATAGGGAATGGAAATTTTTTTTTTTCTCCAGACGATTATTTGTTCGAAATGGACTCGGCATTAAGTATATGGTGATTGTGTTCCCCTCGTTCTATCCCCGTACATGGTGCGAAATGTAAGAGAACCAACTTTGGAATATGCAGAACATTTCTTATGAGACATGAATATGCATTAGGTATGTTATAGCATCGCATTGATATTAACACCAGTGGCCTATCTCTAATTCTATTTCGATACCCGGACTTGGTTTTTCCGAGTAAAAACCCATCGTCCAGTACTCGACTGTGCGGTAATATTGGAATGAACGTATCTTTTTTTTCAGCTTCTAGCTGCTTCGTTTCCTGTGGTCGTCTTTATTTTTATGACTCTCATGAGAATCGACTGAATTATGTGAGTGTCTCTTTCTTTTTCTCTGTGTGCTAAACTACAACTTTTCAAACACATCTGCACACACAAATATATATGTATATGCAAGTGTACATCATCTTTAACAACTTTCATCCATTCGATATCTTTCTCTTGCTCTCGATGTTTTTGGCTTTCCACGAATATTTTTGTTTTCAGTCGTCCACTGTATGCAAACATACTCAACAAAAAACATTTGGTCACTTTCGTTGCCATTCATTTCTTATTTATTATTTTGATGCATTACAACCGTATTTATTAGCTGTCGTTTTCGGAGCATGCAGACGATGAAACCCGACTTTGACCATTCGAAATGGTGGCTCTTCGATATAATGACATCCATACATTTTCATTGTGCATTTGCAAATTGTAATAAACGAAGTCGCATTTACCAACCAACATACACATTTAGCTAACACATTGCCTCGCATAAAAAAAGCTGATCAATTCAGTGAGATATGAACGAATGCAGTGCAGACCATTCTTTTTGTTTCACTCCATCATCTGATTACAATCGAAAGAAAGTGCTTAAAATGGTGGAAAAAAAAATATATTTTTGAATGCGTTTTAGTAAAGAATTGCAATGAGTTGAACATATTTTCCGCTTTGCAATGAGTTTTTTTGATTAACATCTTGAAAAAAAAACTGTGGACTTTGTTTTGTATTCTATTTCTCAAAACTTTGATATGATTTGCAAGGGCTTAAAATGATTAGGAACGGCTTATTTTTATTACCTTTTGAATATTTAACATTTTCAGTTCATTTTGAACGAATTTATCCATTTCTTTTGTATTAAAAATTGAATTTCACCCATGAATTTGTCGAAAATATCAAATTCATATTGGTTGCCAGTCAAATATTAAATTATTCAATATGCCGAAAGCCGACAAATGTTCTCGGAAAAAAGAGAAAATCAAGAATGTTCTCATTCATTTGGATCATCTTGCAATTTTCGATGTTGAATCAAAAAACAGTCTGAAGAAGCTATGTCTGGCGTCTGTCGAGCGTGTATTTCTTGAAATATGGTTGTTTTTTTTTATCTCGAAAAAATAGGAAAGAAGAGAGAAAAAAAACCATTGGTAGTCAAACAATAGGTCGATATCTCGATTCGATCCATAGGCAAAATTCATTTTTTTCAAACTTTCGATTTTTTCTCCTTCTTCTTTAATTTTTTTTTTCTCTGGGTCGAAGGCAAACAAGCCCATATCTTTTTTGGGTTGTTCGATTTTGCATTTTGTGCATGGAATATTCAAATTTTCTACCTGCGTTACACAAAAGCCGAAATGCATTCAAAAAAGGAGGCCGAAAAAAATGCACAATATATATGATTTTTTCTTTCTTGGTCGACAACGAACCGACAAAAAATAAGGCGAGAGAGAGAGAGAGAGATTGAACAGTGTTCTCGATAATCAAATAGTAGGAAACGACTTAGAAAACGAAATCTAAAATAACAACAACCAACAAGCGAAAATTAACTAAAGTTGCATACGAACACACATGCATCAGGCATATTGCCTACTTTTCATTTCACAGTTCCTTCTTTTTTTTCGCCTCGTAAAACGCATTATCTCGACAGAGGAAGAGAGAGAGAGAGAGAGAGAGAGAGAGAGAGAGAGAGAGAGAGAGAGAGAGAGTGAGAAAGAAGAAAAAACGAATCTGCTGAAGTTTACGGATTTTTGTTATTTTTTCTTCTCTGAATTTTCTTGGTTGTTTGTTTTTTTTTCTGACTTATTGAACAATCTTCATCTAGGTGTGTGTGTGTGTGTGTGTTTTCCTTTTTTCATTCCACTGAATCGGTAGTGTATTATTAAAAACCGAAAATGAATTATTATTAAGCGTAGTAAAAATTGTTCAAGGTGCATATGTTATTTTAGACGGTGCATATACATGATGCATTAAGAAGGCGAACCTTAAGATCGAGATCGAAAGCGAAAAAGGAAGCAAAAATGAAGATTGGGAACAATCGAGAAAAGGGAGAGAGTGAGAGCATATCTCGAGAGCGATTTTTGAGAATCTAAATAAACCGAAAAAGGAAGATGTAAATATAAATCAAAACAAAAGCAAAGCCCGAAACAAACGAAGAAGCAGTGAAATAGACCATGGGATGCTCTATGTGTGCAATTTTCGTTCTTCGGTGTATAACCTAGATTTGTGTTGCCGAGTGCATATATTCGGAATGCATGTGTATTTGCGGGGTTCGAAAAGACAAAAGAGAAATCATAAGAAGAAGAAGAATAAGACTTCAAACTGATGGAATTCGATATTCACAGGTAGAATTTGTACAATCACTATTGATCTGTGCTAGACAAGGCAAAAAAAAACTATAAATTGCTCTCGCAATGTTGTAGGTGACTTCAGCTTAAAATCGTCCTAATGTCAGATGCATTTTCATCGGTGCTCTTTCCATTGTCTCTTTCGAATGCACAATTTTGTCGGCAGAATTTACGCACTGCATTTTACTGTGTCAACATGTAGATGTTCCAAAGGAAAACGATAAAAATTACGAATTATAAAAGAAGAAGAAACCTTAAAAAGATGAACAAATCGCAAAGAAGATGATGAAGAAAAAATTGTGCAGTTGTCGATGAAAATTGGGTTTTCCTTATGTGAACCTCAAACTAATTGCCTGAATTCGATTTTCGACTGAGTAATCGGCACGGCTTCGGAATTGCAATGGCGACACAGAAACCTAACATCACTCGCATTCATCGTACACATTTTAAACAGATCACTGCACATGTTATGATAATTGTTCTGACATAGTTTTAAAACTCAGTAGGCATTGGCACGATACGTGTTGCGTACAATATTTTTTTCCCTTTCGATTATGTTTATTCATTGTTTTGCTATTAATTTATTTACTAATTTATATTATTCATTTGAAATAATTAGTGTTTGCCTTGTTAGTAGCCGCATAATTTGGCGCATTGCACTCGCACAAATGAAACAGCAACAACAAAAACAGCGCATTACTTGAAATTGTTTGCTATTAGAAACCGAACCTTAAATGCTCAATTCGATTAAAGTATAATTGTCGAATATGAATTTGTAATTAACTTTTCTGCTAAATCATATTCGGTTTTTCCTTAAATTTTCACACGACATTCGCGACGAATAAATGTGCGACAACATCAAAGGTCAGTTTTGTGCAAGCGCCGACTACTGTGATTGCAAAATTGAAATTGGCGCGAAAATTTCAAGTGACTTTTCTTAGTGTTTCATTTTAAAAGTCTAAGAAAGAAAAACATGTGCATTTTTCAACGTGTGCACAGGCACACAGAGAGTGCAGCGAAAAACGTGTGTGTGATATTGTTTACAGTCGATTCCCACAGACACCGAAATCGAATGCATGTCTACTTGTCTCGCATGTAAAATAGAAAAAAAAGCGATATGTGCTCTATCTGAGCCGGGCAGTTTGGCCACTCTCACCACCACAGAAAGTCACGTAATGTACGAAAATACGTATTCATTATTCAATAAAAATGTTTATTGCCGAACATCAAAGCAAATTGCAATGAATAATAAATTATTAGAGAAATGCCATAGCTGCTAATGCAGCTTGGATGGACGGTGTTGAACGGTAGTTGTGGTTTTTTTGTGAGTGATAGAGCAGCACAGTGTCGAAAAGTCATCGAGCATATATACGAACGCATAGTGCGAGTTTCTGTGTCCGGGTGCAACAAACACGGCCAATTCAAGCCACCCGATGTATCGATGAATGCGAGATACAGGCGAAGAAACACCGCTCCGAATTTGGCGAGAGAGAGAGAGAGAGAGAGAGAGAGAGCAAGTGAAAATATAATATTGCTGGTAATAGGAATAATAAAAATGAGCCACTCGTGAAAAATTCATATCGGCTGACCTTTTGAATATTTCGGCGTTTGTGTGGATGTGTGTGTGTGATATGTGCGCAACTTTTTCCTCTTTCCTATTTATATTTATGAAAATGGAATTTTTGATCATAGAAATAATACAATTTTTTTTTCGTTGTTGTACACATTTTGGGGCTGCTTTTGTTTATATAATCGAAATTGAGGCAGCCGAAAAACACCGATGAATTTTGACGAAATAATAGTTTCCATCACGCATATTTCAACCAAATATGAACGATATTGACGGACACGAAAAATTCGAATAGCAATCACCGAATATGAAACGAAACGAATCAAATTAATTTTTATCATGAAATGCGATTCACGGTAATTTGAAATGAATATGTAAAACCACCAACACATACTGTCGGCATCGACCTTTTTACAATATTCATAGTTAGCCATTTTGAAGGTATTCAACATTATTTTGCAGTCAATCAAATTGATTTCGATTCGATGACTCGATTACATTTAATAAATATAAATTAATAAACTTCGCTGCGATTATGTTTGTGCACTCCCTCTCCCCGCGCTCACTCGTTTCAATGTGATGAATCGACGTCGAGAAGTGGGCACACCTGTATTTCTAACTACATTCGAACTACAACATCGACAATGTCAACAAACAAACAAACAACAGCACAATAAAATAATGACAACATAAGAAAAGAAACAATAAATAATGAAAGCACACATACACTTGGAATGGCCACGGTCTGGTGAGTGTCCGCGATATTTTTCCCGTTTAATCGAATTATTGTTATCCTCATTTTCCCGTTTAATCGAATTGATGTGATTGTTCCACTCAACGCTTGACAAAACCATGATTACGCACAATTATTTGTGTGTTCTTTTGTTTTTATCACCTGAGCAATAATCTGGTCAACAAAAAACACAACATTCGACAGTTGAGTATTGGCGAACGATTACGAATTTTCAAATTTCACTTTGTAAACAAATCCAGATTTTGTACAATTTTTTACATGTCCAAAAATCGTCGTTTAAAATCCGATCAATTTTTTTGTTTTTTTTTTCTTTTGTTGATAAAATTTAATTTAATTTTTTTAAAGCACCAAAAAAAAAATCCAAAAATTTGTAGTTTATTCCATAGAAATATCGTTGATCAAGTTCAATGATGATAAATTTTTGCGTATTTAAATTTTTTATTAAAAAAATATTCAAAGAGCATTTAAATTTCGTGTACATTCAGTTGGCAAGAAAATTTGCGTATGACAGTCGATTGGATTTGTAACAGAGTACGAACTGAAGAGACTGAAAAGTCGTCGATGGCATTTAACTCTCGGATGAAGAAATCTGAATAGGCAAAACTAGTGTATGTATGTTGCCGCTCACTCTTTCGCTCACATACTCGAAGAAGATGAACGAAAGAAAATAACAACAACAACAACAACAACAAAATACACGAACGACGAAAAAGGCGATAAAGAATATGTTCTGTATTGCTCAAAAGACGATAGTCCACAAAAGGAATATGCACAAACACTAACACAAAGTCGTACACCGTAAGACGAAAAGGAGGCGAAGACAAAGTTCGAAGAACCGAACACACAACCGAACACGGGAGGAAGAAGAAACAAAAAATCGGCGAATAAGTAAAAAACGAGCAAACAACGGAGAGACAGAAAAAACGAAGAACGAATTTTAGTGTTTCAAATATTTTGTGTGAGCATAACAATCAAGTGAAAAACGTTTTCATCCCTGTCACACAAACACGATTTGTCGGCCCGTCGTCTTTGTCGAAGATTCTCTCCCCTGAATGGGTTTTCTGCTGTGTGTTATGTATGCACAAGATTCTTTGTTATGCTGTGTGTCAACGTGTCTGTATATTCAGATGGTTACTTTTTTTTCGGAATATCGGGATGGAATAGAAAGGAATCGAGATCGTTCGATATGTATGGCGATGTATAACTGCAACGGCAATCGTTCGATTTGATACTAAATCGTATTCAAAGGCAACACCACATAAAAATACATATTTGTGTGCTTTTTCTCTCTTTTTCTCGGTCGCATTCGCTGTGGAATCGATGAGCTGCATTTGTATTTGTTGAAGCATGTACTACACACATACACACATCGAATGATTCTGTGTATAGCGAAACGAGATAAAGAGCAGCAGCAGCAGCAGCAGCAGCCGCAGCAGCAGCGGTGGCGGCGGTGGCACTCGAATTTTGCATCTTTTCCCTATAACATTATGTATGCGAGCCGAGTATGTACGGTACATATGGTGATTTTTGTGAAGGGTGATTCTTCCCAAGCACATACAGAGAGATTATATTTTTGTAGCGCCTTTTGTGTATTCGGAACGAGTGAAGGAGCAAGCGAGCGATGCCGTTGGTGCCGCTTTTTTGCATTTTATTTCATAGCGCATTTGTTTATGTATTTTATTATCGTCACTGGCTCGAAAGTCGGAAAACACCGAACACATTCTGCCACTCCATGCTCCGAACAAACGCTTTTTTTGCTTCATTTCGTTGCTGCCGCTGCTGCTGCTGTTCGTTCACATTTGCACAACACGGAGACGGAGTATGTCATATACACTCACACATACACACACACATCGACATCGAGGTAGGGACTGACTCGAAAATATGTAAGGGAGGCGAAGTGTGTGTACAATGGAAAACGCGCTCAATATGGTGTGGTGGGGTGCTGTTGGCTCGTGATATTGTCACTTTATATTTGTTCCCGTGCGTTATATTGTTGTAGTTTTACAACGCATCCTTTGTACGTGTGCATGACACAATGCTGAGCCAAAGCACAGCCAGAGTCACGACACGATTCGTGAATCATTTATAATATTATATAAAAAAAAGTTTTTAAGGGGTAGTTTTTTTAGTATTTCACACAAGGAGGAGTGGCCAATTTTAAAGATTTTTTTACTTTTCCTTTTTTTATATTCTCAGTTTGCTCATGTGTCGTACGTATGTGTGTTGTTTTTTTCCCTTCTTCTTCTTCTTCTTTTCGTTCGCTTGCTACTCCACGTTCGTTCATTCGCTCCACTCATCCGTTGCTATGAATGGTATTGCCTGGTTTTGTTGATTCGTTCGTTCACTCACTCGCTCGCTCGCTCGTTCGGTTTGGTTTGCTCGCTCGTTTTGGGGCCTCGCATATGTGTGTGATGTAATACGTTTATGGTTTATCGTATCAGAATATATGAATGCCAAATGGAGATGCCAGAACGAGAACAAGACTCAGCGAGTACACCGTAAATGCCGTATGTGTGAGAGATATCAAAGCACATAAGATAACAAAATGTGCATATAAAACGGACGCGCATTGAAAAAGAGCGACAAGATACAGAACGGCACGAACGAACGAATAAAAAAATATACATATGGAAACCCGAAGAAAATGAAGCATAAATCGTCACACTCATTCGTTGATTCGTTATTTCATCGTTTGCCTCTCGTCTCTCTCTCTCTCTCTCTCTCTCTCTCTCTCTCTCTCTCTCTCACTCGCTCTTGATGTCTCGTTTCACTCGAGCTTCAATTAGAACCGATCTTATGTATGTGCAAATCATCAAGAAAACGGGTTTAAATGTAAATAAACAACAGATTGGAATCTGTCGTTTGCCTTTGTTGGCTCATTGTCATTATTACATTAAATTAAAACGCGGCAGCCGATATAAAAATGAAGCTGATTTGATGATAAAAGCAGCGAATGATAGTAAATCTTGTGTATGTGTGATTCGGACTGCTGTTGCCGTGTTGATTGAAGAAACACACTGAATTCCATTTCGATGGCATTTGTGTGTTTGGAATAAAAACCACACCAACGCATCAATGGCGCGCGCCAGATAAAGACAACGACGATGATGATGAGAAAAAAAACACACACACCATTCGGTCGATTTTATTCCGAAAAGGGTGGGTACAACAGACACACTATCTCCGTAAATGGTCTTACATAGTCGCAACCATGCACGTCTATATGATTAAAAATAAATTAATTTGATGTGTGAAAATGATGGTTTAATGGTTCAATGGTTCCTTTCACTCGATGGATATTCGATGAATGCACGCACTTTTTACGACCAAACGCCAAACAGTAGACACAATAGATTCTACGGCGACAACACATCATCACCACCGCCACCGCCATTGTCATCGCAGCACACATATTTTACGTTGAAACGCAAATGCGAATGATCGACTGAATACAAAATTCAATCGAGAGTAATCAAATTAAATGTCTCTCCGTTCGCTTGACTTTATCTATTACGACCGTTAAGACAAAATCCCTAAATAGATCGCATTTAATTTAGTTCGCTTTGTTTCCATCCGCACACACACTCTCATACACACGGAGTGAAATTAACACCGAAATTTTACCGTGGCTCGAAAATCGAAACGTCGACTAGAGCAGCATATTCATGATTATTTTATTGATTTTAAATCGACATCTGTTCACGGGGCCATTGTTACCCGTACGAAAGCGATAACAACAAACTGGTAATGTAAATTCAAAGAACTCATTTATTTTCAGTCGTATTTCACTCGCTTTGCTTCTTATCCTTTTGTCCGGGGTGAAGAAGAAAAAAACGGAAGAGAAGCGCAATAAATTTCCGAAAAGAATGAAATCAATATGGGAGAGAGAGAGAGAGGAAAAAAACAACCGTCATTTGAAAAGGTTCCGTTTGCTTTCCATCGAAACGGTAGAAATAACGACGATTTCGCAGTTTCACACAACTTTTCCGGTGATTTCACCTTTTTTTTCGTGTGCGTATGTGATTTTGAAATTGTGCAATTTCTTTTTAAAAACATGGAAATTGTGATTTACACATTGCAAATTATAAATGATTGCACGATTTTTTTTTTGCCTTTTTTTCTTCCTATCGTTTCGCATCGTGAGAACTTAAATACATTTTTCCGTTACGAATGCACCAAAAAAAAACATACTTGATCGAACAATAAGATGGTTTTGTGTAAAAAAAAACGTCGATGTGAAAAAAGTATAAAAACATTACGAAAAAATATCCCTTCAGTTTTTCTATAGCGTCACAATACACCCTTGGACGGAATGGCACAAACACATTCATGAAAAAAGACGACAGAAAATTGATTTGAAGTAAAGATGAAGGAAAAAAATGCATCTTGCTATGCAATTTTTTTTAGGTAAAAACTAGATGGTAAGGTAAAAAAATAAACATGCGAAACGAAATAACGAAAGAGACACAGACAACATGCATCGAGAGACACACAGCTTAGACAAGACGTAAATAAGGGTATAGCAAATGAATTAAGTAGACTTTCCAAAAATGAAGAAAAAAAAATAACGTCGGTACCTTCGAATTGTGCACGGTGCGTTTGAGCCAACATTATATATCGTTCACAAATGATTTTGAATAAGATCCTGTCAAAGTGATTCAACTTATTTCTTCTTTTTTTTCTTACATTTTTACGGATTTTCATTTTCGTCATTTGCAAATTCAATTCATAATGATTTTTCTTGTGATATAATGGAAGATTAGAACTTTAAAATTGAAATAGATTGACTGTCTTGGCATATTTGATGCAATTCTTCATTCTTTGAATCATTTCTTATCCGCTGATAATCCTTCAGCTAACATTCGATCAAAATGTTACCAACTGAGGCTTCTATATACGATTTTAACTCGAATTGTAAATGTTCCATTGAGAAAAAATTAAGATTGAATGCTTCCATTCATGAGTGAATTCGATATTCAATCCAAAGTTGCAACATTGGGTGATCTTTTCATTTTTCACTTCTTGTTAACTCCTTTATTTAGGAAATTTCGGGTTTAACTCGGATTTGATTCGATTTTTCTATGTTTAACGTACGGATTTGTGTCGACAGCTGATATTGATTGAGTAAAACATGCAAAAAACTTAATTTCATGCTGCGTTTTCGTAGCAAACATGAATTATTATGTGAAATATTAAGGTTTTTGACAAAAAGGATTAACGAAAAAAGAGTTTTCTTCATTACTTTTTCGACATATTTCATGCACGATTAAATGAGTAAATAAATTCATAGTAATTTTTTTGGCTGGTTTTTGACAAAGCAGATTTTTATAAAGAAAAAAATTGACAAATGCACGATTGAATGAGATAAGAAGTGCTTCCAAGCCATGAATATTTACAAAAATAGCCTTGATGAAAACTCAATAGCCAATTCCGAAAGTTTTTTGAATTAGAAAGAAAAAAATAAGTAAACGACCGACAACGTATTGAATTGAATTTATGAACCCATAAGTGTGATGACAATGTGTTTCAAACCACGCGTAAAATGAGCACTTCAAAAAATGTCTTGAATAAAGAGCCAATAAAAATTATAAAGCGATAAAATGAAAGATGAATTTTGAAATGCGCAGTTTCCACAACATTGAGTTCAATATTTTTTCAACGGTTTTAAAATGATTTTCGTCCTTTGTATTTTCCCTTACTTAATGGACAATTTCGCTAAAAAATGTTAGCGATGATTTAAAGAGTACAATAAAGAATAGTAACCAAATCGGCTAATAAAATGCTTCAGTCTGTCGATAGAATTCCGGTGAAATGTGAAGTCATTTAAGATGTGTAACCAAAAGCGTGGAGCGCATCAAATGAAATCACTTGTTATGATGTTGTCCCACTTTCGAAATTGATTGTTTTTCCAAAAGGAGTGGTGGTATGAGTGGTGCTCACACCACCCGCCATCAAAATTTCTTTTCTCTCTTTTTATTTGTCGGTGAGTTCGTGCACGAGGCATTTCAACCAGCATAACACATTACATATTGTTATATCAATCTAATACAATAAACAGCCTTTTAAAGGGTTTAGATTTCAATCTCATGAGATTAGCACACAATCCAAATCGAAGAAGAAAAAAAAATGCACCCAAAGTCGGAAAAAAAAGCTGTGCGTGAGGTTTTTTTTTCCTATTCCTGTCGCATGCCCTTATAAAGTGAAAATAAATAGTCCTCCACCACCACTTTCGTCGTCTAACCCTTCTTCAAGAAGTTTTGCGTGGCACAAACGGAATTGCCGAACGGCAAAGAAACAAACAAATAAAACAATGTCGAGAGAGAGAGGGAGAGGGAGAGAGAGAAAGAGGCAACCGTTGAAACATGTTGTTTTTGTCCTTCAGCAGTAAACGGGATGAAATAATTTGATCTGGATTTTCGAGGACATTGTTTAAGTTGGTTGCGCTGCAAAGAAAGTCGGGCCCAATAAATTTATCTGCATGAACACCATCATTTGATATGGTTTAATTCGCTCTCTCGATGTGAGAGTGTCATTTAGCATTCGACAGCTGAATTATTGTCAATGTGCAAGTGGTTCAAGAGTGACCCTTATATCCGTGCGTGCAAAATGGACAGCGCTAAAAGTTTTTACTTTTATTGCCGTTGATGGTGTTTAAATTCTTTTCCTTCCCATTCTCTTTCGATCTCATTCTCCTCAGAGCTACCGATTACGGTAAGTAACGCCAAATATATGGCAATTCGTCCTTTATTCAGAACACACGCGTGCTGCTGCTGCGTATCTCGTTTTATTCATGTATTTAGATTTAAAAAGTAAAAGAAAGTTCGAAGAAGGGCGTTTCAAAGCAGAAAATATGTGTAAACTCCCGCATAAGTTCATGTGTTGTAGGACATTTTTAACATTTTACATTCATGGAGCATTGATTGACCCGGCTTGAACAAGTACCTTTATTGCATTTACAAGATTATTTGCTGGATTTACAACATTATCATAAAACACAATTTTCAAGTTGGCGCGGCGAGGGTTCGTTTCATTTTTTTCTTCCTCTTCGTCCCGCGTTGTGTACAGATTTATTTGGTTATTCGCACAACAGGTTATTGCATTACATTTGACTTTTTGCGGTTTTCATGCTGAGTGCCGCTTGGTTTTCAATTTGAAAAATTGTACGACCGTTTGGAAAAACGTTCAAAATACTGCAATAAAAAAAAATATGCGGGGGATATAGCTCGATTGATGCAAATTCGGGGAGTTTCCTTTTGAATTGCGCAACGTTTAGCCAATAAATTTTAAAGAGGGTCGAATTGAAAACATTTATCCAATCAATTTTCGCAGTTGTTCAACAAAATGTGCATTTCATTGTGGGTCTTTTCAAATCGATTGTCTTTCTTTCTTTCAGCAATGAAACTAGATCATTCGTCTTTTCAACGGTTAGAAGTTAAGACATCGGGCACACTTCAAATGGTTACATCAACCCATTATAACGAATCGATTCTATTCAATTTTCGGTGCCGTCTTCGGCAATTCAATTAACAATAAGTGCGTGCCGACTATCCACACCTTTTACGATGCATTCTTCACATCAATGGCAAAATGAATCGTTTACGGTGACGCAAAAAGAAAGCAACTAATGAGTAGGCAATTATAAGCACATTGAGAGCTCAGATTCGGTCAAATTTTTTTTTCTCTCTTCTGTTTTCAACTGACAAACGAAACAAAACAAAACGAATCAAGCGGATACACCACAGGCTCTGTTTGACAATAAAGCTTGATTTTGGTATGTGCTCGATGAATGGTTAGTGCTGAAACTTTGTCTATTTATATTTATAGGAAACATATTTTCACCCCCGCTCGCGCTCATGACAAATGTGTCAGCGTTGTTCGAATGCTCGAGAGATGATTGTGTTGCATTTTTGTTTAGTCCCCGAAACGGACAACGTACCAATACCGTAACAGCCCAGCACCCGATCAACACCATCGACGACAAAAGCATAGTGAGAACGAGAGAGATTGAGGAATAAATAAAAACAAAACAACAGACGAAAAAAAAACGTTTTTCCTCCTGAAATGGATAAAGATGTAAATGCACACAGATGTTCATATGGACGCGAGCGAACACAATTGTTTGAATCGAGCGCCGGTGCGAGCAGGAGAAACAGAATAAGAGCCAGAGCAAATCAACGAAAAATAGATGCTTGACCCTTGTCCACTATTTATAGATTTTTGTTTTGTTCGATTTTGTTTTTGTTATCTCGAGCGACTCACTCATTTTAGTAAACAAAAACAACAACAGCAGCAGCAGCAGCAGCCGTGACACAACTTCACCCCTCGCCCATCTCAGACAGCAGAGCATATATACATCGAACCAGTTCGAAGTACCGTGAAACGCAAGTATGGCATTATTACACATATTGCCGCTATTATATTATATAAATGACGATGTAGATTGGATATTGCACTCTGTATCGCCGGACATAGCGCGCGTTTCTCTCTCTCTCTCTCTTCAACATGCACACCAAAATCCGATTCACGTATCTAATTGTACACCCAAACACACACGTTGCTTCTAGTCCGAGTTTTTCTTCTGCTGTTCAGATAACTTGTCTCGTTTTGTTTAGGTTTTCTATCGGTGTGGCGCGCGCTCTCGAGTCCGTTCGTTAGCCATGGTGAACAGAGAAATCGTGTGCCAAATTTCGGAGCAGAAATGTGTAGCATGCGAGGGCGATAAGCGCAAATACACAGGGTACAAAGACACATACACACACACATTAGGTGTATTGTCGGTTGAGGGTGCGATTCAGAGTCATAAACTATCGCGTCCATCGAGAGCGTACGAGAATGAGAGAGAGAGAGAGAAAGAGAGGAAAATTAATGACATTAGTTGTCTGTATGTGTTTAGGTAGCCATTGTCCTTTGTTACTCCGAATCGATTGCCGAATAAATCAGTGAAACACTCTCTCTCTTATTCGGCTCTGTATATCGAGATTAATAGTTGTCCGTATGCATGCATATTCCGATATGCATTTGTCTTAGCCATTTGTTGCATTTTGCACATCATTTTTCTTCGGTTGTTTGCGAAAAATGCTCCATATGTTATGCTTAAGTAAATGCAATAAAATTGTCCTCCTTTTGATATTAGCAGCATAAAAAAAAACCGGCAGCAGAGGGTCAATCAGCATCGTAAAAAAATGCATTTGAATATAGGAATATTGTTTTCCACTTCGATCTCAGGGCAGGATAGCAAAAAAAAATTACGACAAAAATGGAAGCAATAAATTGATATGGATTCAGAACGCTGGTTCGAAGAAGAAGGGGACAAATGAATGCATGCATTCAATAATGCAAACGATCGTATCGGCTAGGTGGAGTGAGAAAGACCTGTAATTTAGCCCATAGCTCTTAGCATACTATATATAGCCAATGAGCGTCTTTTATGTCTTATTCGGAAAATGCAATTACATCCAAGTGCAAATGCGCATTTGCACACCGGTCGAAGTCATGCATATTTTTGTATATATGAAAATTACATTTCGCACATGTACGTGCCTGGTACATCGACCATGTGTTCAATATTTTTTTTTTTCGTTCGTTCAAAGAAGACGCTGCCATAAATTTAACGACGCAACACACACATAACGGTGAGATTTTCATTGAGTATTAATTTCAGTTGTCTTACCACGGATAAACAAAGAGCCAAAGGAAAATGGAAAAAGAAGAAGGAAAAAAAAGTTGGAAAAAGAGAAAAACATATTGCGATTATAATTACTAATTACAGCCTGTATTTAAAGTCAGTTTTCTGTACAGCATTTTTTTTTGTTGCTGTTGTTTTGCAAACGAATCAGAGAAAAAAGATTGTTGCCTGTGTTAACATTGGTCAAACACAAACATTCATTAATAAATCGTTCGGTGCACAGAATCGAATAACAAATCAAAATCAAAAATCGCTTGTTAATTTCTGACATTTTCCTAAGTACAACTCATTTTTTTTCTCTCTTACGAATTGATACTCTTTTTTCGCTCTTTCCAATCGATGCAAATAGAATTTATAATCAGTGTTTCACGAGCCGCACGAACAAAAAAAAAACACAGAATTGAACTCATCGCTTATGTTTTATTTATCACATCGTTGGCATAAAAATGGAAATCAAGCAAAATGGTAAGAGCACGAGAGCGAAAGAAAAATAACAACAACAGCAACCGGAGAGTATGAGGAATTGCGAATTGTATAAAGAGAGATAGTAGAAAAACATTGATTTACTGAGAAACTGATCGAAAAGTATTTGAAATTTAAATTCCACACAACTCGAAACGATGCAATCGACGAGTGGACATGGCGAAACATTGAATTTCCAATTGCTCTTTCGCAAAACGAAGTTTTGATTGGGTTTTTTTTTATCATCACTCCTCTATTCCTTTTGGCTTTGATACAAAAGTAGCAATAGATTTCCATTAACGGTAAAGGCAAAAGGAAAGAGAGCAAATTTCCTGTGAATTTTGCCATTTTTCCAACTGTATCGCCAATCCAAAATGGGTTGCACTTTGTCGTCATCATCGTCGTTTCCATAGAGTCGTCACATCGATTCGAATACACTTTGAATTTTATACAATATATATGCTAAATGATAGAATAATCAAGTCGCCAAATAAAAATGTATTTCAAGTGATTGAGAAAGAAAAAAAAAGGTTGATAGAAAAAAAGACCGCTCTGTTCGAATCAGCATCACAAAATTGCAAAAGTACACAAAACTTCCGATGAATTGGCTTGCCATCTCTCTTTCTAACGCTCTGTTCCCAATTCGTTTTGGCCGTGAACGGGTTGAGTCGTTGAATTTACGTAAAAGAGTATTTATTTAAGCAAAATAAAGAGCAACAAAACGGTATTCAAAACGAATCCTTTTTCTCTTCCACAAAGAGCACGTTGTGGTTTTTCCATTCAGAAGAAAAAAAAAGAAGGAAAATGCAACAACAATGCCATGTGAGTAGTTTAAATGGAGGCACGGGAAAAAAAATCAAGAAAATTCAAATGGTTGAATATTTGTGCATGGAAGCTCTTTGATCACAACAGGCTCACGATATAAATGTAAATACGTCAATAGAGAATTGGTCGGATTCGTTTTTCTCGTTGCTTATTGTTGGATGTTATTTGCGGTCCAGTACATCACCGAAGCATATATGCATTTGAAAGCAAATCGCCCAGGCTCAACGTTCATTCTGCCGTTGTTTACACTATTTACGGAGCATATTATATGGTACAGTTAAAATTGTAGGGATACACACACACACACACACACACACAATTCACCAAATACTCCCGCTGAATGTGTGGCCCGTTTCGTTTGACCGCCTTTTCACTTTGCTCTTTCAATCCAGAGTTTCACCAGTTCTTTTTCCCATTTCGATCGGGGACGCATTTAAAAAACAAAAAATTTCAATTTCATTTTACTTCCTGAGGGTTGTTTGAAGATGAATAATGAAAGTACGGTGTTTGAATTTAAATTAATTTCATTTGAGTTGTTGGTTCTGCATCGGTCGACAGCAGCACAGCACACAGCTAAACATCAAAATTGATGTGGAAAAATGGATGTTGAACGAATTGATTTGAAGGGCAAAATGTGCGTTGTTGCTGTTGACAAAAATCCAAATGAGAAACGAATACGTGTTCAGCGGGTTTATAGATTCTCGGTTTTTGGCTAGTCAATTGGAAAAAGTTCACGGTCAATGGCATTTTGCTGCGAACGAATGGAGCAGCAGCAATAGGCAGAGCAATAACTCGCCGTCGCATATGAGGTAATGTAATTGTCCATATGCTATTTATCATGAACGAGAATTGCGTACTGTTACTGGCGCAATGACCATTCGGGAAAGAAAAAAAACGGAGCCGGCCGAAACGATGAAAAATCAATCGACAACGACGACGGAAAACACCATCGGCTTAATAAATGTTTAATGCGTGCAAAATCTACGCCCGCCAAATGGCATGTGCTTCTTATTTTTTTCCGTCGTCGTCGTCATCGTCGTCTTCTTGTTGTATTTGGTGTGTATGCCATTAGTGACAGGTCTAGACAATTGACTAATGCGATGTCTTTGTTTACACTCGTTGCTTGATGTGCGCTTTCTTTGCAATTATACGTGGTGTTCGTCATTCGATTCGAACGAGTGAGTGAGTTCTCGACGGAATTGGAACAAATGCGCGTGACCCGCGATGAGAAGAACGAGACGAGACGAGGCAAGGCAAAACAATGGCCACCGGGGCCAGTGCAAGTGCAAATTCATCTCAATAAAGCCGTCTTTAATGGTATTTTGCTGTGTGTGTAACATAATCGGCTGTGAACTGTCACAACAAGCTGCCGCATAAGATATTTATGATGTGATAGGTTGTTGTAACTGCAACTGTGCGCGTTCTGTCGCACCACATAGTACATCAAATGCGTGTATCGCACTTGGAACTTAACCCGATCTTGCCACATTCTTGTTTACCATAAGCTACAAACTAACACCCGTAATTACAATGATTTTGGACACACGCATACACCGACACAAGAACGAAACGAAACGGCAAACAAAATATAAACAGAACACAAACGCAAACACAAAATGAAATAACAGACATTATACGTGCATACGAGCCACTTACCGGACGTTTTCCCAGAAGCGATATTTGCGACGACTCGATCAACACCACCACCACCACCGCCGCCGCCGCCTATCACAAAGTCTCTGATGCGGTTACTAGAGCTAAAGGGCTTTTCGTGTTCGTCCAATTGTTTTTGCTTGTGCTTTCGCTGTTGCAATTGATGTTGCTGGTGTTGCAGTATTAATCGGTCGCGCTCTTGAAAATGCGATGCCAACGCAATGCGATCCTGTTCAACGGCCGACGATATGATTGCATTGGCTGTGATTTCAGTGTTTGGCGTGGTCGCAACGATACCAGCGCCGCTAGCTACATTCGTCGCTGTCGTCGTATCGCTGGCCAACAATTTACTTTGTTGCTGTTGAAGAAGCAGCTCCCTAAATGGTATGCTACTGTTCATTTGCTTCGGTTTGCTGTTGTGTGTCGATTGCGTTGTCACTGATGATGAGGCTGATAGAGTTGTTACCGGGCGGTGCCACTGCATATCTGCAAATTACAATAATTTTTGGAATTAAGCAAATCGCTTGAATCACACACCATTCATATATGTATATCTCAGTTTCATGGGGCACAATACAGTGTGTCTCTACGTACATTCAGCTTGGTCACACATATTTTGATTGTGGTGAGTTATAATTTTGTGGATTCATCGGTCAAACATTGTTTGGTTAAATTGAGTAATTCATTCAACGCATTTGCTACGACGAAAGCCTGGATTTTGTCACTTCATTCAAAGTAGGCATACAAATGTAAATTATTCACGAATAATTAGCAGAGGTTGTGCACATGCAAATTATTGTGTGCCGATATTAACATTTCGTGTATGTGCCATTCATTTGCTAAGTTGTATGAATACGCGTGTATGGCAAAACACACTTGCCTAGCGTATGCTTACGACGAAATCCGCTCATACACAAAATTTTTAGCGTTTTCAATTGTTTTAATTTCTGATAGTTACGAATACGATCGTATTGACGTAAATACAGTCATTTCATGACAAATAACTTGATCAACAAATTAAATTGTAAATCCAAGTTTCAAATTCCATTTCACAAGTTCAGTAGTGAATTCACATCAACTAAACGCAAAGTTTACAATTCATTGGTTTGTGCTGCGATTCACTAGAGTCGTTCCAATTTGAATTTGATGGAATTGTGTTCACATTGATTTTATACTAAAAGTTTAAAAAAAGTTATAGCTCTGCTAGAGACTCAATCATATCAATTTACTGTTGAGTTAGCAAGGGAAGTGTAATCAATTTGAATAGGAGGGCCAATAAATTAGAGATTGGAAACGAAATTATCAAACACTTAAATGAGCCCAGCTATGCTAACTGCATTTGGTGAACTTGTCATTCCATACATAAGGAGTTTAACTTTGGCTAAACTATCCATTCAATTATTTTTTCAGCAAATCAAACGTAAACGCTCTGAAAGCACAAGGTGAACCAAAGAGCTATGGAAAATCGATTCCGAAAATGATTGAAGAGGCCATTAATGCGAGCGACTCAAATATCAATATCGGAATAAAAATAACAGATTTATCAACAAACAAAGTGATTTATGAACGAAATGTCAACAGATAGTATATGTTTGCGAGTGCTTTAAAAGTAATAACTGCCACTGCGCTACGCCAATATTTTGGGAATGATTACAAATTTATTGACAAGATTTCGCAAAACGGGTGATGTATTATATATTTTATATTTGAATATCAACGACCCTTCATTTTGTGAAAATGATCTGAATGAATTGCTGAAATCGCTTAAAACACAAATATCCGATGTTCCTCGCAATATTTATATCGTCAATTCAACATTTTCACTTCCACCTATCCAGGACACAAAAATGATAGAAGATACAAAATGCTGTGATGGAGCGCAAATTACCAAAGTGCACATCAATGAAAATTGTTTGCAATCTCAATTGATTTCAAACGAAAGCAGTGCATGGGTTAATAATTTCGAGTCAATTCCGTACAACATAATTAATAATGTTCAAATTGTTTCCATCGAATATAATGACGATTTGGAGATAACGATTAAAAATGATCTGACCTACTGATTAGCGAAACTATGGAGAAAAATTCAACAATATCTTTTGAGGCCGTTCCTTTTGATAACTCGAACTACATTCAATTAACATTGAAAAAATCATTGGAAAAGAACGGTATTAACATAAACGGTAGAATTTTATATGGTTTGGAGCCAAGTAGAATAAAGCAAATGGTTGAAATTCACAAAAACTTCTATGACACAGTTAGCGCTGCTCTGAAGATATCCGACTGTTTCGTAATGGATTATATTCTCGCTAAATTTGGAGATGGCCATGCAGTAAGCAAGTGGAAAAAAGGCAGGTCTTCTAATAAAGAAATATGTTTTGGATGAATTCGGTGTCAATTTGGATAAGTCTGTAATGGTTGATGGTTCAGGTATATCCAGATACGACATGTTTACTTCGGAACAGTTTGGAGAATTGTTGGGGACACTTTATGAGGATCAGCATTTCGAAATAATTAAGTTAATGCTGGTTCAACCGGTTACTGGGACTTTGAAACACCGTTTCCGTGGAGTAAAAATGTTTGCTAAAACTGGAACATTATTCGGAGTTTCATCCCTAGTGGGATATGTGTATGATAAAAACGATACACCATACAGCTTTGTGCTAGTAAGTAACAATTATTTCGGAACTAAGCGAAAATATGCTGATTTGGAGGAGAAGATCATTAGAATATTAATCGATTGAATTGTGTGTACGCTGTTCATGCTAACAAATGTCGTTTCGGAAAGTAAAATAAGACATAAATGGAAAACAGTTGTAAATCTCAAATTGAAATCTTCCAAATTTCAAGCAATCGCATTAGTTCAGTCTACTTTTTAATCCATGCCATCATAAAGACCATTTTGGCCAGTTCCATTACTTTGACTAAACGAAAGACGAACATTGATATTTCATGTGTGTAGTAATTTAATTTTCTAAGTGTTTATAGCGAGCGTTCTGTTGAATATTATCACTTCAATTCTATCGATGGCGAAAAAAAAAACATGCGATTTATCTCTAATGTTATCCGCCACTGGACTTCATATATCTCATCCGAGAGTTATGCGAATGACCCGTAGCGCGTTCACATTTACGATGTGTGTACGTTGTGGCTTACGGCTTATCTAATGTTTATTCGCTCTCTTTCTATCTATCGCAGTCTTCTTCTTCTTTCGTGCCATTGTGTGGTGTTTTGTGTGTGTCGTTTACAATGAAATGGCATTTTTCTCTTGTTCTCTCTTGTCCGCCGCCGCATTCATCGCAGACGAACGAACTCATAATGCATATACAATGGTCAAACATGGCATGCGCGCAACTTGATTCAACGATCGATATTACCCTAATAAATTTCATAATAAGTCTTTTGGTCCAGCAAGCGACCATGGCAGCAACGACAGCAGCAGCAGCAGCGGTCAGTGAATCTCTTTCGCTCTTCTTTTTGCATGTGTGCAATTTTCCAGTTTCCATCGCCATTTTCGAATTTAATCAAATCACATTTTCTTTCGCTAAATTTCGCCTTTTATCGACAAAGGTTTCTTTTTGTTGTTGTTCCCATCGAAAATTCTCGCTGAATTGAGTTTCTTTTGAGAAATGATTTTAAAAAATATCATCAGGCAGCAATTTCATTTATTAACCGATTTTTTTGTTGCTGCCTTCAGCTCGGGCGTATCGTTTTCTTTCCTTTTCTCTTGATGCGAGCAGAAAGAAAATATTGGTTTTGTGAAGTGAGCAAACAAGAGTTGCAAAGAAAATTGCTGAAGGACGTTTTTCCAGAATGGAAAAGAATAAAGAAAAAGCAGATTCGATACGTCAGTCAATGTATTTTCCGCCATCGTGATGTATCACCAATTCACAAGACGTGGAGAAAATGATGTTGATGCTCTTGTAACGGAATTAAAAATTACATGAAATCAACACAGTAAACAGAAATCTGTTTACCTGGTGCGGGCTGTACTGTTTGCGTTTTTTTTTCTTTCTTCATCTTCTTCATTCTCCCAAATCACAATCGGAGCGTGCTTAACTCGTGCGCGCCAAAAAAAATATGTTTTTTTATAATCGTAAACACAAATATGTGTAATATAATAACAGCGAATCAACGAATAGGAACATAGCATCGAACGGAACCCTTTTTTTGCCCGAATGTGTGTGCTGTCGTCTTCTTCTGTTTTTTCTCTATTCATTCATTCTACACATTCAATTTTCATCCTTCCTCCCGTGCCACAACATACACAGAACGAAATCTGCGGCATTGGGACGTGAAAACGTTCAAAAATGTGCTCGGTCACACATACAGGCACGCCACTCAAATCAAAGCTGCTACTCGTTGGTGTGTTTTTTTACTGCGTTGCTTCTACCCCTGCGCACTTTTTTAACACATCCTATCTTTTCATATTTCGCTTGTTGGTTTTTTGTATTCTGTTGTTGTCGTCGTCCTTCGTGTGCGTGTGTATGCGCCTCGTTCGCGTAATTTCATTCGCTTCGCACTTTTACATGCCACGACATTCTACTGGTTCATTTTCATTTCCATTCCAATCTTGTGTGTGTGTGCGTCGCGCGCTGTTCAACATATCAATCGTGCCTGCATTAGTCGAGTCATTGTCGACTGTTTGGCGGATCAGCGGAACAAAATAAAGGGATAATATTCGTTACATTATATGCCAATGATGTGTCTTTTTTTTGTTATTATTTTAATGCGATATGCACAGATTTTCTATACCATTTGTGATGAACAACAACAACAACAACATACATTTCAATGGGTAACGATTATTCAAGCAGGAAGAATAGGTGGCCGTTATGAAATCAACTGAATTTTTTTTTCGATTTCAACATAATGAATGATGACTTCTGCTATGTATGATAGGGTTTCATTTTTAAAGCGATAAACGGTACAACTGTATAATTTTGTTAGTTTTAGCGTGTATTGCTGGATAATGTAGTTAATTTCGATTTATATGGCTCATTTGTTAGCTGGCTTTTTTATAATGTCGTCGAACGCCATTTTGCATTATTTAATAACTTTGGCGGGAATTTCCAACCAAATGCGCCAGATGAAAAAAAACTCATGTGTTTTAAAATGTGCATTCACGGCTCAATTCGAATGGAAAATTCGATTTAAATCTTTTAACACGTGTTAATTTTTTTTTCGAACGTTTACACTTTTCTTCGTTAGCACAGAGTACTGCAAAAAGCTGCAAATTTTCGAAATAATTTTCATAATTTTTGAGTTGAAAATTAATTTGGAATTTAAAAAGGAATTTTGCATTAAAAATGTGCGAAACAAAGAATTTCTAACTTGATTAGAAAATTTGCAATTTCGGATCGAATTGACCTTATCGATTTCAAATGCAACGAATATTTCATTTTGAAAGAATCCATGAAATAAATTCAATTAAGTGTTAATTTGTTTTATAAATCGACATTAATTAAAAATTTCCACTGCACCGCCGATTCAACGGAATCGATGATTGTGGTTAGCATAAAATTTTAGTTGCTCAAAACATTTAGCGTAATAAAATGAAATGCATATTCATCCGTCATATTCGTTCAAAGAAAACTGTATCCTTGTGCTTGTGCGCATGATTTCAGAGTATTTTAATTGGATTTGCTAATTTCTAGTGAAACAAATGCAAAACCGTAATTAATAATTTGTTTGCTCAGCTAATTGATTTCGGTTTTATCTATATCTCATAAGTAGAGAGGAGAAGAAAAAAAAATAACACGTACAAAGTATTTCGTTAATGTACGTAAAGTCTTGGCTGTGGCAGCCGTGAGCGAGTTCAGTGAATAAGAGAATTTTCTAGCATTTAAATGAAGACGGCGCGGGGTTTTTGAAAGCGTTTTGCTTTCGTTAAGCTGACGTGTGTCTGTGTGGAAGAAAGAACGAAAAACGGTGTAGTTGTGAAAGTGAGCAAGAGACAGTAGCAAACAAGCGTCGAGAGTTGCACGAAATAATGCTGAACGCAACCGGAAATATCTACAAAACAATAATTTAATTTAGCGAATATCATTAGTTAAAACATTCATTTGCTCGCGCATATTTGTGTATCAAAGTCAAAAAAGCGTTGCACACACAATGCAATCAGCGAACAAATGCGCGCCCGCGCAACACACAAAAACAACTGAGAACTGAGCAACGAAAATAGAGATGAAACGCTCACACACACACACCATACAGAAACAGTTTTAATTTAAATGTTCGCGTTTCGCTCACAAAGCACACAGCAGCAGCAAACGAAAAAAAATGGGGCGAAAACTGAAAAAGAAATGCAATTATTACTAAGAAGACAAGTGATGAAAAAGCGCACAATAAACACGGCATAAGAACCAGCCAGCACGAAACGGTCGAAAGTAAGATATGTATAGGGAAAAAAGGTGCCCAAGCGGTAGTTGTGCACAGTTCACAATACCGGTGCTAATTTACTATACATCATAATTGCTATCGTCTTTTTGTGTGACGCTCTCTCTCTCTCTCACACTTGTGCGCTCGCGCGCACGCTCTCTCTAGCCCGCCCGCCACACATTCAAGTGTCTTTTGAATGGGTGAAATGTAAACTAGCAAGAAGAAATGCGATTAATTATAATTTTTTCGATTTTAATTCATTGGATTCGCTATTCATATTGTGAAGCATGGCAAGACATGTATTGCAAGACGCACAAGTGCAAGCGAGCGAGTTGAATTTGTTGATGTTGGTGTTTTGTTACCATATTTATGCTCTTTGCATAAATTAAATCAAAAACAGATTTGATATGCATTTTTTCGCTTCTTCATCTCTTGAGCTCTTGAGCTGTTTTTGCATTTAAATTCTTCGGAAATCGCATTGGAATGGAATCCAATGGCTAAAGTTGAAGTAAATGAGTACACACAATCGTGTTTCATGCAGAATATGGAAAGACAACATAAAATCCTATTCAAATGATACAATTCTGTACGGTTGCTGTTACCACATTTTTTTTCGCTCTTCAGTTTTCTTTCTTTCATTCAGTTTTTTTTGCTACGATGGAGTTTTTTTTCTCTTTCTCAATATTCAGCTCTTTTTGATTCGAGGGAATTTTCATTTTGCTCTCACATTCAAAGAGAGAGAGAGAGAGAGAAAGACGCGCACGCTGTGGCAGGTCACTTGGACTAGTTTGAATAAAAGTTGAAGATTTTAATGTAAAATAAGTTTTAAGCAGAAAAATTAGCATCAAATAATGAGCAAAATATGTAAAAATCCAAATGAATGAAAAAAACCGTTTTTTTTTGTTTCGTTTCATTTTCTTTTTTCAGATTCGTTGTTTGAATTTTGTCGTTCTTCTTAACACGGAACAGTAGCAAACATGGAAAAAAAACGTAAGCGTAAGAAAAATTGAAATTCTCGGTTCAACCGCGTGCTCACACTGAATAAGAAAGCATTTTCATATGAAAAATATTGAAATTTGCGTGCCGCTTTTTTCGTTTTTTTTTTTCTCTGTTCCATTTTTACGATTGTATTTGCATTTGTTTTAACATTGTTATTGCCAGACTAAGTGAATAATGATAGATATTCACAACGGAATACAATCATATATCGTTTACCGCTCTTTAATCTCGCATGAACTCTTCGCTAGTTGTGAATCACAACCTAGCATTATAAATCCATCTTTTGGCAATGACATTAGCGTATGCAATGCACTGAGCCTCGACTGGAATTGCAAATACTCCGACCCATCCGAATTTCAATTTGTTTTAATCGTTCGTTTTTTTTTACTTCCTTCATTTTTTCCACATTTTTTCCTCTCTTGAACTGTTCAACCAAACAATATGTTCATACAGAGCGGATGAAGCAAAGGGAACAGTAAGTCGTTTTTTTCCCAGTCGTTTCCAGTTGATTTCGGCCGGTGGGAGTTGAAAACTATGCACAAGAAAATCAAATAAATCAATCAGGTAAGTTTCAGATTTTTATTGCAAGCCGGTGTGTTCGTGTGTTACCGAATTGCACAATGGCATCGAGAATGAACAGACATTCGCCACAGGAAGAGAGCCAAAATGATTGTATAACTTTATGATATTGTCTGTTTGCCATGGCTTTTAATGGAAAGAAGAAGAAAAAAAAACGATATGTACCTTCGTCGAAGTAGATGCAGCTATTGGTCGAGTGCCAAAAATGCCGATTTTCATGTAAAATTTATTTAAAATGCACGTAAACCAACTGTGAGTCAAAAGTGGGAAAAGGACAGCGATGAAAATGAAAACGAATCTCTTTTTTGTTCCATCGTCGTCGTCGTCGTCGTCGTTCTCCATCGGTGATGCAAACAAAGGATCAATGGAGAAAAAATTTACCTAAACATCTGTTCGTATTTCTGGTTGTTTAAAACTGATCGGTTAATGTATATTTACTCAATGATTACTGATGTACGCAAAGCATATATATATGGAGAGGAAGAGTGACTGAAAATCATCATCTATTTTAACAACAAAAAAACAAAATTCGGGTATAAAGCAGAGTACCGGTCCGATATATATGCGTTTTATCGATTTTTTCGACTCAACTTTTTGCTTTTGATGATTTTTTTTTTGACAAAAATCCAACACAACAACAACAACAACAAAACCCAGAACGAAGAGCAGAGAACGAGAAACAGTGTGTGTGACAAAAGAAGACAAAAAGTGCCATTTTTCACCGTATCAATGTGATTTTCCATTGTGCGTTAAATGTGTCTCTTTGACCTATTGTGTGTTGGAAAATCGTAAATAGTGTCTAGATAATTGTTGTTCGAAAACAATGGCCAAGTCAACGAATTGAATTGAATGGCATTGCATAGCATGGTTGCTTGGCTGAGAAAGATATGTAACTCAGTGACTCTAACCCTCCTACGCAAACTAATCGCATTATTGATTTTTGTTGAGCAAAACTGAGGATACTGAGTTGTTCGATCGATATATTTGAGTTGTAGCAAAATACCCGAATTCATTGAATCAAATGAAATTAGTTCAGAAATCGTCGAGCATTTTGCATCATCAACGGTCGGTGTTGTACCAGTACAACATCAATTTTCTTTTTGTAGATCAAATGAAAACAGCCGTTGAAGGGAACCGAACAGTGTTCATTCAAATCGGTGGAGAAAAAAGTGACTTTTGTCTCATTTCAAACTTTGAATGCTTTGTCTTTTTTTAGCACAATTGCTGCGAAACGAACACATAGCCCAGGATGTGTTCCACAGTACACTTTTAATGCTCATTTGAAAAACAAATGATTTGAAACAAACGTTCTGCATTTGAACAAAAAATAAATAAATCATTTTCATTTGAAATTTTGTTTTTGGATTTTTGAAAAATATCGAAACAAATGATTTGTACGAAAATTGCATCTGCCTCAAAAAAGCAGATCAAATAAAAGTAAAATTAGAAAAGGATTTTCGAGACAATCTGCCAAAAAAAAACGTTGCGACTCAATTTGGCCCGATGTTTCAAAGCATCAGCGGCTGGTTGTTTAATTTGGCGTGCTAAATAACTACGTTTTTTTTCGCATTGAAGGCATTTATAGCTTAAACACAAGTCTTTCTTCAAAGAAGAGAGTGATTTCTCTTTTATCCTTTCGGTTTCCTTTTGCAACCGAATAATAATAACCTATCAAATTTATTGGAATCGTTGGCGCGATCGCAATACGCCTCGAGCCGACACAATAAAAAGTAAAACCGATTGCGATTTCAATTGACAGCGGTGCATTAGATTGAGTTTCACTTCTTTATTTATTAACAAACGAACCAAACGAACGAAAGTGAAGGAGGTAAAAAAAGTGAAAACTTTGTCGATAGATTAGAATGATTGCAGTGTCGAAATGGGAATCAAAAGAAGAAAAAAAAAAAGCTGGTTAAACCAAATCTTTAACAATATCTCTAATATAAGCATCAAATGATGAATGAATACGCACACGCATGCCAAGGTTCATGTTAACCCTTTCTATTTTTGATTGTGGTATTATTCCATTGAAAATGTTTGGAATGAAATGAAGAAAAGAAAAAAAAAATTGAAATCGTTCTTCAGTTAATGTGTCGGTTACAGTATTTTAATGCACAATAAATTCAGGAATCAGGACGTGCGTGTGTGTACGCGCGCGTACCAAAGCAACCAGATGATTTCGTATTAAAGAAAAAAAGAGTCCAGAGAAGACGACAACAACGGCCACAGTCTATATGACGATAGTTTTAGGCAACTCTTCTCTGCCTGTGATATTAAACGGTGTGTGGATATATATTTTTTGAGTGTGTTGCCTATTCTAGTTGGCTGTTTTTTTTTCTCTCTGTGTCGTTTGCTTTTGTTGGTTCATTTTATTCGCATCGTGTGTATGCGTCGATATGCTATTGTGTTTTGTGGAGTATAAAACGCTTGTTTTTGTCTTGGCTTTTCATGTTTTTCTTTCATTTAGAGACAAGAAGAATATATTTTTTTGTGTCTACCGTTTCTCTTTTTCGCCTTTTGTTGGATACACTTAAAGAACACAAATAACATGTGCGAGGCTGCGTTTTTAATCGTAGTTTTCATAGGCGCATTACAATGTTTCGATAAAAATTGTGTGCTCGCTTGCTGTGGTGCGTGTGCGCGCTACCCGAATAACAACAAAAAAAAGATCCATGCTTTTGCTCTCACTCGGTTTGTTTTTTCGGAGTATGGCACGTGCGGCATTCTTTAGTTAGTCGTTGATTCTACGGCTGCTGCTGCTTTTGATGCTGTTGCGCGTTTCGTGAAAATGATAATTTAATAATACATTCCGACGCCTTGTGCGTTGCGCTACATTATCGTACAGTAGTTTTTCTTGTCACTTTTTTTTTCATTCCGTCGAGATGAGCACACTGACTTTTTTTTCTGTGTATGTTTCGGCAATGGGCTTACATTCACGCTATTCACTTTTTTTCAGGCGTTATTCAATGAAACAATGGTCCTTAATCGTACGCCTTTGTGCCCAAAGCAACGGAATCACATCAAAAACCATCGTATTGATATTAATTGCCAAGTACGGTGTTGTGCGTCGGTATCACCGCCATTCTTTGATTCCGTCGACGACTTTAAACAAATAAATCATAAATCAATTACGCAATCTGAGTGAACAATCGCGCGCGCGTACCCTCACACATAATAAAGCGATGCATCGGATTCGCGGCTGCCATTGAATATTCGGCGTATTTCCTGTGCCGTATTTATGAAATAATCATCGAGTAAAATGATCTATATCGTTGCATCATTGTACGCTCTCTCTCTCTCTCTCTCTCTCTCTCCTTCGCTCATCGCGCTAATGAATTCTCAGCGAAAAATATTTGAATTATTAGTCGTCAACTATTTCATACGTGTTTGTATCCGGCGTTTAAAAAGAACTTAAATGAAAAACCCATCGACAGACCGAACATATGTTGGCTTTTCTGCTACCATTCAAAAGCCATTTCATTTGCAGTAACCATCGGGAGTTTATCTAAACGGCTGGCCTTGGCGCTTACCTTCAACTTGGCATCAAATCGTTGAAGAATGTGCAATGCGAAAAATCGCGCGCACTTTACTCAGCGTCGTACAGATAGAGCGGAGAGAAAAAGTCGTTAAACCATCGACATTTTTATCGTGAGAAACTGATTTCCCGCTTAACCGTTACTCTTTTCTTCAATTTGCGCGAAACTATTTCAACTATGTTTTTCAGTAAGATGCTTGCACACAAAAGAAGCAAAAATATAAAAACGTTAGCAATTCACATTGTATCAACCCATCTTTTCCACGGCTTCAATCAGGAGTTACATAATACAGTGCAACAGCAGCAGAAAAAAAATGCCAAGAAATATTGAGTAAAAGATTGATTTTTCAGTTATTTTTATGGAAACAAAAGTCTGCTAAACCGAAACAACGTCCGTGTTTCATTGTAGCAATTTTCAGTGGAAAGAAAAAAGAAAAATGAACTGATTGATTTTCATCCCGTTTTTTTTTCTTTGTTCAAATCCTCGAACCCTTATCGAATTCACGAATGTGTGTCAGTCCCATAAAAAACGTCACTTTTTCCGTTATTTTCCACAAATTTCAGTGTTGAAATGGTAAATCACTTGAAACTGTTTTGTGCGTGTGTTTTTTTTCGCTATTTGAAAATGGTTCAAAATATGTGTGAGAGAGAGAGAGAGAAAATGAGACGCCGTCATAAAACAGTTGGGTGAAGCGTTATTGCAAACATATGAAAAAAATATCACATACAACAATTGTGTTTCCCGCTAAAAATGCCTCGTCTATTTTATCAATCGAATCCTGAGAATTTCAGTTAAAAATTTACAGTTTTTCAACCGAAAAAAACTAATGCCATCGGTTTTTTGTGGAAAAAAAATGTATTGCATGAAAAAAATGAGGGTCACTGATTTTCTCTCTCTCTCTCTCAATGTTATCGTTTTATTTTTTCGCTACGCCATATTCGAATTTCGGCTTTGTTATTTTCTTACCCTAAAACAGTTTTACATTTTATGCCTTTATTATAGACACTTTTTTATGTGATTTTGTTGTTGCTGTTGCATTTTCAGCAGCAAACGAGGAAAAACCAACAGAGATTTCTTTGGGTTTTTTTTTGGTAAAAAACATGAATATTCACAGGAGCAAAGAGAGAGAGAGAGAGAGAGAGAGAGAGAGAGAGAGAGAGAGAGAGA
>NW_022595246.1:9907969-9917814 GCF_009176505.1 Sitodiplosis mosellana | reverse complement strand
GAGAGAGAGAGAGAGAGAGAGAGAGAGAGAGAGAGAGAGAGAGAGAGCAAAAAATGGAATAACAAAGAGGAGATTGGAAGATCATTTAGATGTGTCGGATGATGCTCACAATTCACTGTGGTGCAATACTCGAATACAGTAGAATACGTCAGTGCCAATGTGTGGAACGTAAAATGCAAGTCAATGAGTGCGGCCCTTCGACGACGATGATGACGAAGATGAACACGATGGCAGGTATAATAAATGCATTCGTTTTGATTTCAGTTTTTTTTCCCTCAAATTCCGGTAAATACTGAGGGTAAATTTAAATAAAAGATTTTTGGTTTTCCTTCTCTTCTCTTCGTTTCACTTACTTCGCATTTTCGGTGAGTCGAAATATATTGAATAATGATGGCAAAAAAAACACACATACACAACGAATTTGAATGTGCCGTGGGAACTAGAACTTGAGTTTTTTCTTCGTCTTTTTTTTTCGTTTTTGGATGAAATATTTCTTTCCGTCATTTTTTCATACAAATGAATTTATTTATTTTCTTTCGTTTACTTTTCGAGTTACTCTTTCAATTGAAGTGATTTGTCCATATTACGCACATTTACAAAATCCGTCGTCGACAACGTCGACAACGTGTACTTCTAATCTAATTTAATCTGATCTAAATCTTGGATCGCACCGCGCGCACAACAACATTATAAATTAGGCATTTTGCGTTTTTTTTTCCACTGTGTTTTTGACTACCATCATATTGTAATTTGTCTTAAATGCTCAACAGCATTTGAATAATTTCATTTGTTTTACTCGTTTGCTTTTTATTTTGCTTCGTCTAATTTGATTTTTTTCTTCGGGAGAATTCACAAACGGCGATGAATCAAAGGAAGCGCGAGCGGCACACCGAAGAAAGAAAAAAAAAAGATTGAATGAAAACATAAAATATTGACCACAATTATTTTGAAGTTTTTTTTGTTGTTATTTTACATTGCTTTAAAATGTTTCACCGGGCCTACGGATCGAATGACGCATGAGCGAAAGAGAAGATGTGGAAAAAAACGAGAGCAATAAACACCTAATGTGAATATAATTGCACGCGCGGTATTTTCATATTTCGTTTTTGTCCGTTCATGTTTGTCTTGGGTTGATGGTTGATTTGGTTTTTGTTTCAATTCGGATTGAGGTGCGAACGCACGGCATATGAGATGAGCACTAATTTAAATATGAAGGAATAAATGATGTTGGACGCAGATGAAAAAAAAAGAGCCGGAGCTCATTTGTTTGTTGCCATAAAACTGTGTGTGTGTTGAGAGCGACTGAAAATAAAAACCTGCGTTTTGATCGTCTGGGTTTGCTTGTGACCGGACCATGGTGGCCGTACATTTAAACGTACGCATGTCCGCATACATAAAAGAGCTAATATGTTAATGTTCATGCGCATTTAATAATAACAATGATGATTTTTGCCGCTCTCTGTTCAGATATGGTCAGTGTTTCTGTGTGTGTGTTTTTTTTTTCTTCTTCCATCATGGGCTTTTTTTTAGTATTTACTTACAAAATCAAAGAGACATATAATTGAGAAGAGACGGCACTTGATTTCAAACATATCTTCCACATACACACAAATTATGTTGATGATGATGATGATGCAGAACAAACCCACCGATAGAAAACACTCGATGCTCACAGTTGTTGTTTTTTCTTTCGTTAAGTGTGTATTTTTGCTTTTAATATTATAATTAAATCGTATTTGTATTAATGAGAAAATCAAATCGAACCGACACTTTTTGTGTTTGATGAACCATTTTTTTTCATACCTTCCTCTTTTTTTCCACATGATGTTCTTGAAATATTCATGTACTTTTACTGGCACGACCATATCTTGAGCATACACCTCGTATAAGAACCAAATTTTCTTGTGGCGCCATCTAGATGGCTTGCGGGGCGCAATGTATTTTAAATTGTTAGCTAAGTTTTTTCAGCTTAGTACAGAACCATTTTTGGCAAAGATACAAAAGCATGCTCGAGATATGGGCACGACGCAATTTCTTTGAATAATTTATAATTTTTTTTTCGCCTGGTGCGCGTTTTAGAGGAAACATGGTCGTGTGGAAAAGTAAAAAAGTGATGAACTTTATTGGAAATGAATCTCATTCAGTAGTATTCGTTGAAAATGAAGATGTTATAACGGCCATTGCCATTAGTTTGCAACTCTAATCCTAATATGGTTTCCCATTTGCTCCCATCATTTAAGTCGATTTAGTGCTCTTTGAAGAGAGAACGGGAATTGAACATTTTAAATAATTTTCCTCTTTTTTCAAGTAAATTCTCTTCATTTTAAAACCATTCTCTTCTTTCCTGTAGAAAAACCACATTAAAATGTTCGAATTCCATATTCTTATTTAAATCGTTCGTTTAACTCATTTTTACTTTACTTTTTTCATCATTTTACCGAAATAAATTATGAATATTTCTCGTATTCTTCACAAATCGTTCATCTCACGTGTTCATTCCGGGTTCAGTGCATATTTTAATTACATCTAACCTATGTGTGTGTGTGTGTGTGTGTGTAGTTTGGTTTGGGACTCATCAAAATTTTGCTCAAATTGAAATCATTTGAATGGGAAACGTGTGTGTGTGTGAGTGAGCGCGCGTAATTTTTCGTTAATTCGTGAGCAAGCGTAAATATTTATTTCATTTAGAAAACAAACAGTAAATCATTAAATGTTGTAATTTGGGTTGGATGTTTTGTGAAACGGTTTAGTACGTGTTTCGAGTGAAATTACATATGCATAAATGTACCGTTTATTCACGAAAAAAAAACGCAGAAGAAACAAAACTTGCATTTTTTTTTCTCGTATTCTCGCTCTTCTGCGAAGCAATGGAAATGAGGGGAAATTGAAGTGAATGCTTGCGAATAAAAACGTAAAATAATGTGCACTTGCACGAGATTATAATTAAGTATCATCAATTTATTTATTATAACAAATAAAAATGCATTTCCACCAAGTGCAAGCGAAACGAAGCTGCGAGGCTGTGAGGCTGCGCGGAATGAGCAAGCGAGCGAGCGAAAGAGAAAGAAAGCGACGTGGCGCGCAAATTTTAGCGCTATAAACTATGATGACGCTCAAACATTTGAAAAAGTTTTTTTTTTCGCCTGTTATCTTCTTCTTCTTCGGCATATATTTAGTTGGGTGTGAGCTAGTTTGCCACCATAAAGTGCAATAAAACATTCATATCTAGAAGCAGACTCAACGCAAACAAATCATATGCACGAGAATCTGTGAATGCGCGCGAGCTGACGCGCTCACATTAATATCGTAATTGGGAGTCAAGAGCTGGAGCGGCTCGCGTTTTATCAACATGATTTCATGCACATTTTCGTGTTTGATTAAAAGTAGCAGCAAAATGCATACAAAAGCGTATGCATAAATGAATGAATTCAGTGGATCTTAATTATGTTGCGAGTATATGTTATCAACAAAACCATGGCGCAAAGTGGCTCGTTTACAGCGCTGCCTCAACAAACACACAAAAATTCAAACAAAATAGCATTCATAAACCGCCACCGCCGCCACACGGCTTAAACTTTTCGAATGCAACGCAATAAACTCTCATTGCCACATGCACATTGCACACACACACACATACACACACACACACAGAGAGAGAGAGAGAGAGAGAGAGAGAGAGAGAGATATGCAAGCGAAAAGCGAAATAACAAGAAGAAGCAAAAAATTTAAATAAAATTAATAACTCAAAGAAAAGCCAAGGAAATGAGTGAAACGAACAAACACACATATGCACACACAAAATAAAACATGAATAATAATTATTCGGTTTGAAAAAGTGTAGCACAATTCTTATTAAAGTTAATTTTAATAATAGAATAATTGATATGTTTGCACGATGCACTTGTGTGTGTTGCTTCGGTGGCGCGATGGCATTCTCGCTGCTCGTGCATTAGATGCAGCAGGAAAGAAAAAGACACAAAGTAGTCAAAGTAAATTCGCCGCCGCCACTGTGACACATGTTTCAATGGGATCGTCGCTTACTGATTCAGATTAATTTATAAAATATTCATGCTTGTTGGTTCAATTGGCGTCATTATTGCCGAGTGAGCGCGCACACGCGCACACGCGCTCGTCACTCACTAATTCGTAATTAATAATTTACATTTGTCAAGCAAAGTAGCTCACATGCGTACATTTGCTTTTGTCGCTTGCCGATTTTAAATTACAATCATTGCGAATAATTTGCAAAACGGGAAAAATCTCGTTGTGCATATTTACAAGTGCCACATACTTTGCTTTGTGTTGCGTTGGTAAATGCATTTCGGAAAAAAAACACAAACGGTCTTAAAACGACCGTTGCAATTTTTTTTTACGTCGCTCATGCTTTGACGAACAACACATTAAATTCACCTCATAAAATGCATCTGCTGTTATACAACCACATGAATGGATCACACACTGTCCCATTCACAATAAGCATGTTTTCATTGGTAGTTTTGCCGAAACTGTGAACTGAATCACCACTAGAAACACGAGACTTGCGAAGGGAAAAATGTGGAAGGGTAAGAATCCGTGATTGATTTCGACCCCTTCGATAAAGTGTTAAATGTTTTATAACTGAAAAGTGGTGAGTTTTCTTCAGATTACCCCACCATTGGAATTCAATGATTGAATCTGAGAGTTGCACAATTTTTTTTTCCATGAAAATCATGAATTACAACGAAAATTTGAACGAAAAAAATTAAAATGCGTACGAATTTGGTTACGCGTTTCAACTTTTCGTACGCATTTAAATTTTTTCTTCAAATTTTCGGTGTAATTCATGATTTTTGTCGAACGTTTTAATTGTTTTTCTTGCTAAATTTTACGCAATGTTTTTTTAATTAAACTTTTTTTTTCTTCTCTTTTTTACTAAGTTTTTCGCTCAATTTTGCAATTCTTCTCTTGTTTTCACGTACTTTTTTCTATAAACTATTAAAATAGTTATTTAAATCATAGAAAAGTGTTGTTTTTTCTCTCTCATTCTCTTGTCAAATGAAAATTTTATGCAAAGTTTAATAAGCATAACCATGAGTTTGCAATAAACAAACGGCAAATCGATTAATTCAAGTAAGTCACATGCTGCAACATTGGGTGTCCAGCACCAGCAAAAAAAAGAGTGAACAGACTGCCTGTCAATGTGCGCATATGCTCCGACCGATGAAAATAACAACAAACAAGAAATTAAATGCAACAAAAATGAAATGCAAAGAAATGGTGTGCACAGGTAGTAATTATGGTGGTTCAAAATGATATGTTTTGTCTGGACACAAAAATGAAATAAGAAGACGAAAAAAAAGAACGCCGTGTCGATTCGAACGTTATGGAAACTTAATTCGCTTTTTTTCTCCATATATTTATTCATATTCATGCAGTTGTTATTTTGGGTGATGGGATTTTGCAAGTGCATGAAATCGCATGCGAATTCATCTGACATGTGAGCGGGCGCAAAAAGAAGAGAAAAAAAATGTGAGCATATAGAGAATGGAGCACAAACACACATCATGATATAATTATGCATACAAAAATTGTAATATATGAATGATGGTTGATTTTTTGTTTGTAAGCCGGAGAGAAATAATATAATAGTTAAGTGTGATGAGTAGAGAATAATGTACACTAGCATTAAGTCATCGCGCTCGTATTCTGAAAGAGAGAATAGAAAAGGACTGGCTGTGCAAGAGAATGTAATCAGCAATTGTCTACTTTGATGTTTCCGTAGTTGATGAACAAATTAAGTGCCTTCTTTCGGCTGCATTTATTGCCTCCGTGTTCGTTTGTTCGTTTGCTGGTTGGCTCGCTCGCACGTCGATGCAAATGCGCTGGATTTCGTGCGAAATTGTATCTCGTTTCCCTTTAAAGTAAGTCCCATAAGTGACTGTGCACGATATTCTGCGCCGTTCTTGCCATGGCCAACTCTACATATATGTATATACTTTTGATTTTTTTTTTTCAGAAAGACCCAACAAACGTGAATTAACATATTTGCCATATATTCGCGACTAACGAAATCACTCGGCATCGGCAACATTATGGGCTTTTATTTCTCTTGAATCTGCATTCCCTCCTTTTCTCAAAAATGTGCACCGGGAACAAAAAGAGAAACAATTTCAACGGTCGCAACTCATACATAGCCGCCGCGCACACAAATTAAATTGCAAAATTCAGAGAAGCGAAATAAGTTTATTTGATTAGGTTTCGGCTGCTGGTTGCGCTCAATGCACTCCTTTTTTTCCAACTTATAGATGCGCTTCTGAATTATTATTTCGAATGATTTTATTGTGGCCGCGTGCATTTCTTCTCCCCATCTTGCTCTCTCTCTCTTTCTCTCTGTCTCGCATTCGGTCGGTTTTGTACTTTAGGCCAATGGACGTGTACAAAAACGAGCAACAGAAACAAACTTACCCACACATATAATTAGCCAACAATTATTCTTTTTCTCTTCTTGTGTGTGTGTGTGCGCGAGCGCGCTCGTTTTTGTGTTCGATTTGAACACACGAAAAAAATTTATTAAGTGTACCGCGAGAGCGCCTGCGTTTGTTTCTCTTTCGTTATTTTTATTAATTAGCATTTCGTTTGATACGCGCTGATTCATTTTTATTTAGTTGTGGTTTTTTTTCGTTCGTTTTTTTTTTGTTTTACTTTTTCGAGGTAAGTACACTAGTATTTTCGTTCGCTCATATTGTTATTATAATAATCAATTTCGTTTAACAAACATTCGCGCGATTTGCCATTTTAATTCGAAAGAGAGAGAGAGAGAGGAAGAAAGAGAAGAAAACCAAAAGCAAAGAAAAAGAAAACGCCAGGCAAATCTATGAAATGAACGTTGCAACGAATTATACACAAATATATATATATGTATCGGAATCGGCTGATTTACGTTCGAGTGCCAAAGTCTAGCAGGACAGCGAATAAAAATAAAAAGAAACGACGCGAAAAAGACAAAGACAGAGGCAAATACATCACAATGGCTGGCATAATTGATATCACTCGTTTGTTTCATTCAGCGGCAGCGTGTTTGTGTGCGCGCATGCTCGTTATTTTGTATTTTGTCATTCGTTTAATTAATTGTTTATAACTGTCTGATATTAGCTATTAAAATTAATAAGCAAGCATTATACGGCACAATTGGGTAGCTGTGCGCGCATATAATTGCTATAAGCAAATGAATCCGATCGATGTGCATTGAGAAATGTTAAGCGTTTTGTATATTCATCCATGTCATTTGGCGAGCGAAGGGAAAATGTGGAAAATCATCGATTTTCATGAACGAAAACGTGAAGAGAGAGAGAGAAGCACGCACAACTAAAAAAAAACTACGTATGATTTGTTCCACGTTAAACGGGAGGGGAATATATAGGTAAACGGCTAATACGTGTCAATAGCAACTGAAATTCGTAGATCGGAACATTATCATTAGAGTGCGCATTACGGTGCACTTTCTCGCCGCCAATCGAACACACAGCTAACGATCGAGCGGGCCGGCAAGAGACTTGGTGCAATGAAAAAGAAATCACTACATATGCATTGATTCCGCTACGTTTGACTATCAATCGCATCAAACGAGCATTGTAAAAATTCATTTGCACGGCATCGGCCGTTTAATCAAATGAAATACCAATTAAATGTATATGCCTTTGTTTGTTTTTTTACCTTGTGCATTTTGTGTGTGTACGGTTGCGTTTTTGAAATGTAAACAGGCAATTAAAATTATTATTATCAATGTTGGAATTACAAATTGAACATTTTCGAACATTTTGCACACAGTGCACACTGCGCACATTAGTAAATAGATTATAATTTTTTTTGTGTGAATATGTATTTATTGTTATTTTCTTCTAATTTTGTGTTCGTTGTTTTTTTGTGTTGCGGCTGATGTGATTTGCCATTTTTCTGCATTATGTGCACTTTTTTTCTTACTTCTTTCGACTTTCCTCGTTTCACCCGGCACCTCGATTTCAGAAGGCACAAGTGAATGTGTGTACCTGTTGTGTGTGTTTTATGTGAACCAAGTAGAAAAAAGAAGGCTGTGTACACCTTTAAAACAACAGATTCAATTTAATGGCCATAAATAGCAGAAGGGAAAAAAAAGGAAGAAACTATATTCATCAAATGTATAGAAAATACGAAAATTGCGGGCGCAAAGGGAATTGACCAATTTCTAAGAAAAACACACAAAGATCTAGAGAGCCGCTGTCCGAAAATGAATTTGCTTCGTGTATGTTGCTTTTTTTATTTTTATTTTTATTTTTCTCGTCATTTCTGGTGTATTGTTAAAACGGCATCGAGAGATTTCGTTGGCTTATTATTACGAATGAGAATTGGCCGGAATTTCGACACAAAGCAAGCCAGATGTGAATATGTGTGTGGAAAAGGACACGAACGCACCACTGGAACCAAATGTATTGTCAAATTTCAGGTACTAATGAGAATATTGGCGCCTTTAACCGTAACCAAGCTCATAGCGCTTCTCTCTTTCATGCCCATTTGACTGGGTCATCTTTTACTCTTCTTACACCTTTGACTACTCTTTTTCGAAGTTGCAACATAAAATTCAAAGAACTTACTGCCAAACATCCGAAACAAAACGCAATAAAATCAAATCAACACAACACCAAACTGAAAATATGACTTAGTTTCGACTGAATTCGCGTTGATTCTCTTCTCTTTTTATAACTTTTGGTTAATAAAAAATGTGTGCAAACAGTATATTTAGTGTGTATTTCAATGGGTCTGGCAAATGACAGCGGCGATCAGTGCCGATGCCGCCGCCGCCGCCACCATCGCAAACACATAAATTCAATCATTTGGGTGATGAATTCGACTCACCGACTCTCTCTCTCTCTCTCTCTCTCTCTCCCTCTCTTGCAGGCACATGTATATTATCATCGTGCATTCGGCTAATAATCTTACACTTTTATGATTTCGCCCATCAAATTTTCGGCCATTGCCTCGCATCAAAGACGGAACCACGTGTGTATTTACCATCGTTGAGCATTTCCTTGACCAAGTTCGACACATATTCACAACGTGGAATAAAGTTCAATAATCAGTCAGTTATCAGTGCTCTAAATTCCATTATCGGCACGAATTTCAAGTTTCAATCTATTGAAAATGTTGAAAAGCGAACGACAGCGCTGGAAAAAAAATTCAAATTTCGGCTAAAATGTTTGAACTAAATTGGCTTTAATTGGTTGTCATACTTTATGGTCACACTACTACGTCGATGGGAGAAAAAAAAACTAAACCGAATCGAATCGAATTGAAATGTTACGGGAATAGATAATTTATAATCTTCAAGTGAAAAACTAAAAATGCTTATTGAATTGTTACGCTAGCGAAGCGTCGATGACTGCGAGAGAAAAAAAAGTCCCTCTAATTGTTTGTTATTTGATAATTTGATAACGATAAGATTAAAACAACGTTGGTTTTTTTTTAATAGCATGTCGACATTTCACGCTTTACAAGAACAAATTGATGTAACAATCTGTTACTTTTTTGTCGTTCGTCGTTCGTTCGACTTTTGAATTTGTGTACAGTATATTCGTTCGTTCGAAATTAATTCAAGCATTATGTGTCGCATTGTGTGTGTGTGTGTGTGTGACTGCTCTTTTTTCCATATATTCGGGCGTAAATTACGCGCTGATGATACTGTTAGCCAGAAATAATGAATAACTGAAATTCAATTTAAATTAATTAGATGATGATTATTAATAAGTTAACAAACCATATCAAAAACGAACAACAAACACAAAACGAGTTATAATGAAAAAGAGCCAGCAAACAACAACAACAACAACAACAGC
>NW_022595246.1:9871822-9907959 GCF_009176505.1 Sitodiplosis mosellana | reverse complement strand
TATTCCACTGTGCCATGAAGTGCTCGCGAGTGTGTGAGAGAGAGAGACCAGGATCTTCCACAGTCACCGAAGAAGATGAAGTACTCGTGTAATACCCACAAATGAATTGGACCCAAACGGATGATGATCGCGTACCAGCAGCAACAACAACAACAACAATAACAGCAACAAACGCAACAACAATCAGAATCACGAGAGAATGAACAAAATATAAGAAAATCAGTATCTTACACAAGAAACGACCTCACGAATTTTCATTAATCCAATTACAAGATAAGCGATATATATATATATATATATATATACTATATTGGAACGTTGGAGTTTTGCGCGCGCGAATATTACATGAAATGCAATGTACAGTGCATTTCACGTATATCGCTCGCGCGCTCGCCTCTTATTATTTTTCACGTGTTTTTGGTTTTTGTTTTTTGCACTGTTTGCAGAGTTGTTCCTCACTCTCACAACGTTTTGTATTTTTTTTTCTCTGCTAGGCTCATCGTTCGATTCACAACCAGTCGCATCAATGAAGTTCGTGGTGTGAAAGAGTAAAACCAAATGCAGCAAAAGAAAAACAACAACAACGAATATCATCATCAGAAGTTGGAAGAGAGAAAATATGCTCAAATTTATAATGCATATTATATCAAAAAAGAGCGGAGAGTAAGAGACACACCGAGTGACGCAGAGTGTGTGTGCATTGAGCAAACGGTTCTAGTGTTGATTTTGTTGTTGTATTCATGTTTTGGCATTGTATTTAAATTGACTAGCACAAGCAATGACTGCACTAGCAAACACTCAAAGTGTGCAGCAGCACACGAAGACGATACAGAGAGCGAAGAAAAAATATGAAAACGATGAAGTTAAATGGGATCTTATGCAAAATTGCTAAATGTATTACAAACGCCTATAAATTTTGTTATTACATATTATGGGGTATTATAATGTGGATTTTGCTTATTGTTTTATTCCTTTTGCGCGCATTGCGCTGATATCGGAAACAATTCACGCTCGCGACGAACGAAGTAACGACTCTCGAAGAGAGAGAAATGGACAGAGAGAGAGAGAGCGAACAACTCAAGCAAAAGAGATGAAGACCAAGAAATCGGCATTCGTCGTCGAACGTTGCAATATGCGCCGTTGTGATACGGATAATGCACGTCATGATAATAGAATGGCAATCGTTTTTGGTCGAGAATTTAACAAAAAGGAAGAGAGTTGGAACCACACGGAAGACCAAATTGGTAATATTTATGTAGTTACGGCCGAGAGAGAGAGAGAGAGAGAGACTGACCAGCACCAAATTCAACAGCAACAACGGCCAAAACAATCCGAGCACATCGAGCACGTTGTCATATTATTCGCTCTCATGTTTTGCTCCCTCCGTGATTCGGTAGTGTTATGGTATGCTGTATGCAAAAATATTCGGTTCTCGCACTGTGCACGTACTTGCATATTGGCTGCCGTCACCGCCTGTTTGCTTATTATTTCGTTGGGAAGAAGAGCTGGAGCGATGGAGAAAGAGCGTTTGGCCAAACGTTAAAATACCAATTAAAATGAAAATCGTAGATGATGATGATGATGACGACGAAGCTGATGTTACTATCTCTCTTTCTCTCGCTCGCTCTCCGCACAGATTTCATTTCCATACAACAACGAACACCACACACTCCGAATCGATATGAATGAACCCGAACCGCACCGCGCGAATCAAACACGAAAATTATACACGATCATCGCGCGCATCTCGTTCATATTCACATATTTACAGGAAGGGAATATATTCGCATACGCGAAAATATACATTCTGTTTTTTTTTAATACACATTTTCGATATGATAAATGTGATGTTGCACACACATATTGTGGTGCAGAGATCGAGAGCGAGCACTGCAACAGTTGCACTGTGACTGTCTTAGCCATGGACACCGTGTGTACTGTCTGCTGCCATATTTCTGCATAAGTATGGAAAATACGTTCTCGATATGAAAATGAATCAACTATTCATTATCTTCGATAAATTTATAATATAATTTTCAGGTACGGTGCACGGAATATGCATGGCAAAATAAAAACAAAAATTAGAACTGCACCGTGTCTCGATTTCTTTTGTGATCTCGCGCTCGCGAGAGAGAGAGAGCAAATGAACTCTGTTTTGAATCGACACGACGTTAATCACACACAGACAGCGACCGAATACACCAACAATCGTAATCCAGCCTCGACATATATCGATTCCGGCCCAATTGGGTGTATGTTAATACACATCGAGAGTGAAAGAGAGAGAGAGAGAGGCCACAACTTTTAACTGGAAATTGCCATCGATATAATTTTTGCATCACAATTTATAATAAACCATAATAATATCTCTCGTGTCCATCGCAAGTTGTTACATCAAATTAGATTGGATTTTGTGTTTCGGTTTAGGGCCCGTGATCGTATTTTGCATGTTCCATTTCGTTCATCATCGTCGTCGTCGTTGTCTTCCTTGTCCGAATGATGCACCGGTGTGTTTTCATTAAAAATTTGCTTAATTCGTGTGACCGCGCACAAGACTCCGTCCAATGCACGAGATTAATAACGAAAGCGAAACAAATAAACAACGGACGTGTTTCAAACCGAACATAACAATACATTCATAATAGAAGGAGACAGAAGTGAAGATGCAAGCCCGGTCGAAATCAATGGGTAATTTTCCCCGGATATTGAAAGCGATTTGAAAAAGAACAAGACATGTAAATAATCATCCCAAATTAATAATTGATAGATGATTCGTGTGTGTAACTTTGTGTAAAATGATTGTTCCTTGTTATTATTTGCATCGTCCCCACCGACAAAACAACGGCCTAGCTCGTTATTTGTTTCGGATCAAACGCAACCCTATCGCATTTTTTTTCTCTGCCGACGTCGTCGTCGTCGTCTTCATCGACTTGTTCAACCGCCGAAAAACAACCATATGCTTGATATCTAAATTAAGTGCAGTAATCACAGTTTGGAAACCTACAATTACATTTTCATACGAACGAAAGAGTGGGGCGAAAAGAGGAAAAAAAACGAAGGAAGCATAAGGAGAAAAAAAAATTGCCAAATGAATTCTTCTAAACGACGTGTTGATGATGAGCACAACACTAAATGCTAATAAAAAAAACGACGCATTACTTTAATATATGTACCCTTTAGATTTTTTTTTTATAATGCGTAGTTCCTTAGAGAGTTGTGGAGAGTGAATAACAAAAAAAAAACGTTTGGGAAGAATAAAAAAGGGTTGTCTTTGTCATCGTCTTTTGGGAAGTGTATGAAATACACACTCTACTGTCTTCCGTCTGTATTCTGTTGTTGTTATTATGTGTGCACGCTCGTTTTTCTTTTCCTGGATACATGCGTTTCCATGATATTTATCTCTCTGATCGATTGATATACTTAACCCTAAATTTTTCCTTCACTAAACGCCTTTTGTCGGTATATTATGTCATACATTTAAACACATATAATTCTTTTCGGATGGCACACGTTGTAACCCGGCACACGCCGCATTTAGCGCACAATGAGCAACAGATTGCATACACTATGTGCCATGGACTTAAATGTCTATGGTGATGACAACCGCACATACCGGCAAAACGGCAGTGAATAAAAAGCGACAAACAAAATTAGGTACCTTGACGATGTCTTCTTCTCTCTTTTTTTTTGTTGGAAAATACATTTTTAATATGCCAATAAATGTTTGAGCATCACAGCAGTGATTTGTGTTTTGCCATTGAAAATAGTGATTTGAACCTCGTCGAAAAACAGGGTTTAGAAAAGTGCGACCATGACCACAAAAAGATAGTAAAAATAAATAGAATAGATTTGACAAAAAAATATTCCAATTGACGAAAGAGAAAAATAAATGTAACCAACGAGAGCCAATGACACTTACCTTGATCTTCGTGCAATTTTTGATCGTATTGCAATGAATCTTCGGCGCTATAAATTTGACGATACAATTGATGACGCGACGTTGGTTTGTATTTGGACATAGTAAAATCGAGCGGTTGTTGATGTTCCAATAATAGTTTGTTACTAGTGGCACGATGGCAACGATCTAATACCGCTACTCCTTGGTGTGTATTTCTTTGTGCTACCAACAACGGCATAATGTCACACACCGTGCACTCCCAATGGAATGTCTTGTCTTTTCTCCTCTAGTCTTTCTCTCGCTCTTGCTGACAAGAAAAACAAAACAATCGCAGCGTTCCGATGTCTTTATTTAGCACAGTTAACTCTTCGGACAACAACAAGAGGAGCAACGAACAAAAAGAATAAAATTGTGTTTTCGGTTGTAGCAGCAGAGCTTCAATAACAATCAGATTTTCGTTAAATTTTCCGGTTTATTTCGTTGCTTTGTTTTTTCTCTCTCTCTTTCAACTCTTTCAGTCACTTTGACTGTTAAAAATGTCTGTTAACACCTCGTTTTTTTTTCTGCTTGTAAGTGGTTCGCTTCAATGAGTCTTTTATCTCCTTGCAAGCGTGGATTTGATGATTACTTTTGGCTGTAATGTGGTTTTGGTTCTGGTTTCTCCGCGTGTGCGTATTTATTCCCGTGTTAACTTCGGCAAATCATAAGCTATCAATCACGGCGCAACTATCTGATTAGCTTGAATGTTCAATGGCATATTTTTGTTTTCTACACATCAAAACAAATTCATTTCCATTGGGCGATGAAATTTTAGAGCAAGAAATTCTCTCATTAGCCAAATGAAGCGATTGAATTTTCTTGAAGCCGTGAGCAACGGACTCTTGCACACAGAGCTTTTTCAGAATCTTTCGAATGGCCTGGTGCGTCTGAAACGAATAATTATAACGTAATTATTTGATCAAATGAAAAGTACACATTCCAAAAAATGAAACAAATATACCGAGATTTGAACCAACACAACAACAATTGAAATAGAATAAATAATTCTGGCTTTTGAAAATTCTATGAATTGTAAAATTGAACGGAGCAACAACACATATGAATTGAATTGGCTTGTGGGCGAAATATTTCGTTGAACACGATAATTTGAAACAAATGTACAACTAGAAATCGGTATTTGCAATCAAATTATGCTAATCCATCCAATAAACTAATGCGAACGAAAAAAAAAACACACACTACAAATGGATAATAATTAATTTTCACGCGGCTTTCTTTTCGAGCTCGTGCGAGCACACAAGCAATATATACTCGCTCATGTTGTTGCCCGGCCCGATTGCCGATTAGCGTAATTTCTTTTTCGTATGAATATAACGTCTTCATTGCATAATCAATAGGCGTACGTACATATACTATACGTATACCTATCAAAAACTGAAAATTAAAACAATTATCGACAAAGTGTTGCAGCACACACACATTTGGGTTTCTCTTCTTCAAACATATCAGAGCACCAGCAGTAGCAGCAGCAGCTTGTTTTTGTTCCGTGCACATTCGCAAAACGCACGAATTGTGAATATAGACAAGCCACGAGGCAATTCTCATTGAGCACCCAAATATGTGTAATTAAGTTAAAAAATGTTAGGAAAAATAAATAAATGAATGAAATTGAAAAATCCAATAGCAAACATTGGATCTAGATTACGGATTAAAACCGTATTAACCACACTATTTCTATGCCAATGTATGAACATTGTTTCATTTATCATGCATTCATTTTCAGCCAATTATGTGTGTGTGTGTGTGTGTATATTTTAATAAATTTTTATGTGCTTTGATTCGGTTTGATTTTTTATTTTTCGCAAATCAATTTGAATGTTTTGTAGTTTTGCTGGCGCTGGTTTTGTGCGCGTGCGCGCTCATCAAGACACTGATCGACCAACAACCGCATCGCACCACCAGCAATAGGCAAAAAGGCATAACTGATTTAATTTTATTATAAAATATCATGCGATTTATGTGCTGAAAAAACGCACATTTAGATTTTTAAAGCAGAGCACAAGAGAGGCCTAAAGAGCGAGCGAGAAATAGCGAAAAAGACAGCAAAATTAGCGCGCGCGTACCGTACACAAGACGATACACCAAAAGCGTCTTGCATATGCATTAGCATGGCTTTAATTTGTAGGTTTTAATGAACATTCAATTGCATTATGGCATGGCATTGCTCATACGATATGGCACACAGACAACGGCGACCATGCCGTGAACAGTACAGTGGCAATTGCACGCACACTGCGTAAATTTATTCGATATATATATGTGTGATGTTTCCTTCCACTCTCTCGCACTCTTCACTCGTTAGATGCACGCTCATTTCTCTATCTGCTTTGATTTGGGGCTTGTGCATATCGCAAAAGTGTTTAAAGCAGATCGGTCTGTCCAATTTAGTTGATTTGCACACATCAACTGGGCAGCCAGTGGGTATGTCTTTCTGGTTTCGTCACTTAGACGCGCACGCATCCACTGTATATACAATGCGTAAACATGTTTTCTCTAATTCATCCATCCAGAGCACGAGAAAGAGGCACACGGCACACAAATTGTTTAATTTCATTAAGGCTTTTCGCACAAACAAATCGCACGGATAAATCATGCAATCGTTTGCAATCGGCATGAAAACTCACTTCATAATGCTTTTGTAATGATCATATGGAGCGAAGTATATACGGTAATTTTGGTTGTGTTGTGTTGGAATTTTTCCTTTCCAGGCCCCAAATTAATGAATATTCAAATGTCTGTCAATCATTGATATTCGCTCGATGCTCTACACATTTCACGCCTATGCAAATTCACTCTGCTCGGCTCGGCTCGTTTCACTTTGCATTGATCATTATCGTGCACTGTGTGTTAACTAATATTTGCATGTAATTCGCTCAGCAGTGTGCTGTTGCTACTGCTGTCTGATCTATATATGAATTCACAGTCAGTAGAGTAATCAATGCAAAGTGAAACGAGCCGAGCCGAGCAGAGTGAATTTGCATAGATTACTCTACTGACTGTGAATTCATATATAGATCAGACAGCAGTAGCAACAGCACACTGCTGAGCGAATTACATGCAAATATTAGTTAACACACAGTGCACGATAATGATCAATGCAAATTACAAAATGCATTCGATTAAAATCGTATCTGTGCGAACAGTATGAGAGAGAGAGAGAGAGAGCGCGCTCACTAAAATATAGATATGAATGATGAATTTCGGAATTAGAATTAGCATGCACACGCATCGTAAAGACGAAATTGCATTTTAAGTACCCTTCAATCTATGATAATGTACACATTCATTCATGCAAGATGAGTTATGATATATGTAAAGCACAACAACATCGAAGACGAAGATTCACACATGCATGCACTTCACTATCATACAATGAGCATATGCATAATTGCAAAATTCATTTGAATTTTTTTCGTGTTTTTTTTTGTTGCTATAATTTTATTATATTTCACTTATTCTTCTTCTTCGTTTCTTTTTTCTATGCGCAATTTGCATAAAAAACACGTGAATTGCAAGCATGTTTTCGGATTGACGCTCGCGCATTAGCTCATAATCTGCAAACGAAAAATTCAGTAGTTTTTTTTTATTTTCGAAAGGGAAGTATTGCATCGCAATGCGATTTATTTACGCGCGCGATTATTCCATTAAACAGCGAGAAGTTGTGAAAATAAATGCAAATCAACATATTACATATTTACCTAATTAACAACAACTCAAAATGGTTTTATGGTGGAACTGAAACGTATAAAATTGCACACTCAGCCATTTATAACGTATGGTTAATAGCCAATTGTGTAATGATAGGCGGCGAGAAAATACTAAAGCAGTCTGACTGACCAGAACATTACCGGGAGAATAAGAGTGAGCGAACAAACGAACGAGTTAGAGAATGCGATTGTGAGTAAGCGAACAAGAGTTAGAAAGGTACAGAGAAAGAAAATCAAATGCAATAACCTGAAGATTGATTATGGCTTGTTTCAATATCATCGCATTGCCAACTGCTATGAGAATTTTCCGTATCGAATCAATGATTGTGATGAATATGCCATCAACTTCCAGTTTTAGTGAATCCATTGACAGTTTTCCATGGAAAAAATCTTGCAATACATCGAATACTTTGCTAATTCTGACAAGATTTCCGCAATTATTCTCGGTGTTATTTTCACGCTATCAATTTTCCATGTTTCAGTTTCAGCTGACCACTCAGCCCGAAGTCATATTTAAGGGTTGCCCGAAGCTGACAACATCCAAACACTTGGAACTGACAAGTTCACCGGAAATTGAATGAGTTTAAGGAAAAAAGTTACAGATTTTAGTTTACCGTAAACCGTTTACGTAAATACCAATTGGATAGAACTAAATAAACTTTTCTTTGAGAAACAGAGCAATTTCTTCGAAAAAGCACATGTTCGAAGAAAAACCTCTCTCGATTGTGAGAGGTTTTTTTTCTTTATAAAGCCTTCAAAATATTTAAAAGCTTTGAATACATTTCAAATCAACACAATTACAAAATTCATTCAAAGTGGACCTTTCCATTCAAAAAGCTTAAAATCGATGTTTATTTCTTCTTGGAATTTTCCATGATCAATTCAGCAGTTTTGAATGAATTGATATTTATTTTAAATTAAACGAAATCATGATGATGAAACCACTGGAAAGGGAATGAACCGAAAAAGAATTAAGCGTAATCAAAGAGAGACGATTGTGTGATATCTCAAATGGTGACACACTTGACGATTCATTTTTTTTGCTTTAATTCACTTGCCTATTGAATTTAGTTAAATTCGAAATGAAATTTCATTATTGGCTCACCTGTTTACTCAATGAGAAAGGAAATAACAAAGAGTTATAAAAGTGTTTTTTCTGGTTCTTTCGCATTTTATCTGTCGTCTTCGTGTTCGAATGATAAGGAATAATCGATTCATCAAAAAAAAAACTCGATATTGATAATAAATGTATATTTTATTCAAGGAAGACGATAATTAGTCGTTCAATCCAAAGCAAGTTGTTGTTGTGTTTATTTATCTAGGAATTTCAACACACACACATTACTCGTTCGTCATAAGTCATTAGTAATTTGTTTTATTCTTCATTTCCTTTTGATTGCATGTGCTAGATAAAATGATCACCAAATCCTTCAATCGAAAAAAAAAATTGGTTTACGCAATTGGAAAAGAGAATTCCTTCGAAAAGAAATAGCGGTGATGTAATGATTTGAATATTTGGTCACCATTTTACAATCAACTACATTTCAGCGGAATAAAATTGATATTAAGTCGACTTGTCATCGATATTATTTGTTCATTTCAATGAAAAAAAAAGAATGGGAAAGCAAGCGATTTCAACACCAGAGATAAGGAAACGAAGCAACAATTCGGAGCAAGGTGTAAATATGATTATGAACATTTGATTTTAATGCCGATTTTACGGCATTAAATCGAATTTTGTTTTGAACAATCGTTTTCGATTTCGAATGTGGAACACTCATTCCAATTTTGTATTTATAAATCAATAAAGACGATTCAGTGTTGTATTTGAAGTAATGCGCATATTGACGAATGTGATCATGGAATGGTTCTAGATGGATTTCGTCAGCAAGTGAATGAGTCGCGCGCGAATAAGCAAGCGAGCAAGCAATGAATCGGACACAATCAAGTACTTTGTCGCAACATAATCAATTGAATTGAGCTTTGATAAGTTCGTATTTAAAATAAGCGCGACGCATGCAAGACAGGTACTTTTATTTTCCACGAGTCATAAACTCAAGAGGCTCGTGAATACATTACGCATTCGTCATTTTACCAGGAATTCAAACAACAACCAACAACAATAGACTAATGAACGACAGCAAATTATGAAAAAAGAACGAGCGGTTTTTTTTATTGCTCTTTTCGTCATCGGTTACGGCGGGAGAAAACAAACTATAATTTAAATCAATAAGCAATGCAATGTGCGCTTTTTTTTCTATCGTCGCCAATTTCATAAATCGATAATATACTCATTCCCATTTTATTGGCCTCGTTTTGACGCGTTTGCCTATCGAATCGAACATCATTTTTACATTTGGTGCATAAATATTTAGCTGGCTCAATTTTTGTCGTCGTGACACAATATCGTCAATAGCTCATTTCGCTGAAGTTGACTTATTCGTTTCTTATCATTCAACACTTTGCGCTTAGCAAACATACTAAGCAAATAGAAGAATCGCTGCCAGTGATTCTTTTCTGTCTTTTTTTTTCGGTCATGTATGTATCGACTTTGAGTCGTTTTACGTGTGCGATGAACCAATTTTTTTTTCTTTAGCTCTCTTCCTCTCTCTCGCTCTTTCTGTAACTGCTGATAAATCTATATTGTTGCGACTGATAGTCAGTGAAATTGTTGCTGCTTTTAACTCGCTCTCTGTTTATTATTCAAACACCTTCCAGGCTTTCCGTATTCACTTTTCGTGCGAACACCAGGTCGGTGAACAAATCGCTCAATCAAGAGTTCAATGAAATTGACGCACACCAAGAACATCGACTCCTTTTTTCCTTCTTAAGCAAGTGCAAGAATGTAGTACTCACACTGCAAAGGAAAAGCCTTGTTTTTCTATCAATAAAAACCCTTTTTTCAATCTGTTTTTTTAAATTGAGGTATTTTTTGATTTCGATGTGTACATTTTTGACGTTGTTCAATTAAACACATGTGTGAACTTAAAAGTTTTTAAACTCAAGAAACGAATAAACTTTAAATAAATAGTACATCTCACCCAATCGAGTCGATTCAATTCAACTTTGACTTTGATTCATTTTCTAAACAATATTTTTTTTTTGTAAATAAAACAAACAAAAGTGCTACACAAACGACATAAAAAAGTGACGTTTTCCACTTGAAGTAATACCTTGTGTTCCCGTTATGCCAAAATATGCTCCTTCTGTCTAGCTGACAAAAATACCGTTCAATGTTTCCGATCAGTTGAATGTAAATATGCCACTTAGAATCAAAATCCCCACAAAAAAGTCGTTTCAAAGCGAATGTTTTTGATTTTCACACTTGAACTCCACATGCATATTTGAAAAATGTCAGGAACTTTTCACAAGTAAATTTTCAAAATTCACTCAAAATTAAATTCGTATAAAAAAAAAAACTTAAAAACTGTATCCATTAAACACATTTGCGAGTTAATCGGATTGCATCAATCTTTGAATGAATCATTGTCACTGAAGTTCTTCAAAAACTTCACTAGTCGTTTCGTGAAAACTGTCCGCAATTAATAATCCATAATTTCGAGTAATCGAGATTTAAGCACCGAAATATTTTGCACGTGATTTTTCCCGCACAAATCGAATCCAATGAGAATTAAACATGGGAACGTTTAACACCGTCGCACATTGAATAAGACATATTTATTGATTACAGTGTCGTTGGACTGCGCTCCGGATAGACGACAATTTAAAACAGAATAGATAGAATGTCGATTGGGTGCATGAATGTGTGAAATGAATTTGGAAAATGGTTTTTGTTATTAATGTAAAAGAAAAAATTAAATAAGCGCGTGCAACAATAAAAAACGACGTTCGCCTCGTTTAAAATGTGAAATGGTACTGACTCAAGTGGAATTGGTGGTTCGGTGTCGCCGTTTTTGTGTATAAGCCGCGTGTTGTGTTATGTTGTGTGTTTTTTTCTTCTCTTCTTCTTCTGTATCTCTCTTGGCTGTGTATCGTTTCATTGGATTCGTTTGTTTGGCATGTATTATAGTGTGTGAATTCGCCGCTAAATCGCTGTGCCGTCGAAAGCGAACCGAACGTAAGAAAAGGCAAAGCAAAGTGGAAAACAAGACATATATACACACTTGTGTATACGAATACTCTACGCAAACTGTCTCATGTGCTTCGCGAGCGTAGATATCGCGCGAACGAACGAGCGAGCATGTAGTTGTGTTTGCTACTTCAACTTTGGTCCGTCCGGCCACACAAACGTGCCACGCGTGTATGTGGAGCATATTGTTGTGTGCGTTGTGTGTTGCCCATTTGTTTCGCTGTTGCCGTTGTGTTGGTAGCCAAAGAGACGTTGGTGGGGCCCTTTATGTGCATCCAATCAGAATATTGTTTTACGATAGGCGCGTTATAATGTGCGCGGTTATGTTAAATAGCACCTATCTTTTGTGAAATGTTTTGTCGCTACTTTATTTGAATCGTTAATAATTTCACTACGGTGCCCTTTTTTGAGTTGCGTGCTCTCTCTCTCTCTCTCTCTCTCTCTCTCTTCCTCGCGTGGTGCGTGTGCTCAGTGCAAATTTTTCCTCTCTCTGTCCTCTCTTGTGCTTGCGACACTTGTTTTATATTTTTGAGATTCTCTTTCTCTCGCTAGAATATAATTGCTGTGCAAATACAATCAGCAACCACCACGGCTGCCGCTGATGCAGCAGCAGCAGCAGCATCGTTCATCTTCTTAGTTCGTCGTCTTGATTCGGGGCGACGAAGGGAGCGAGTGTTTCAGTGTGCTTTGAGTGCGAATTTAATGGCAGCAACCACAATAACAACAAACAACCAACTTGAACATTATTACGGAATATTATTGCACAGCAATTATGTTGATGTGCAGCGCGACTCTCGTACGCTCCACCGTCTCCCTGAGATATATATATACACACACAGACACCGACAGACACACAGTATGCGCGCAACACATGCTTACGCCATGAAATCCTCCGCATATATAAACTAAAATATGAATTATGTGTGTTGCAAATGATTTGTTTTCGTTTCGTTTGGGCGCTTTTTTCATCGTCGTCGTCGTTGTCGTTGCCTTGCGAAAAATTCATTAGAATTTATGGACGGATATTGTGTATGCGTCGCTGGCCCAGTCTAGCTGCTATTTTGATCTTTTTTTTTAACGTTTTTCACAATTTTCCTATGATTTTGTATTTTCGGCACATAGATCGGGGTGTCTCTGGGCTTGTGATGCATGGCTTTTCTCTATCTTTCTCTCGCTTTCACATTCGCATTCACATGCAAACAAACAATCAAGCAAAAAGCCAAGACAATAGCCAAGCATACCCAAAACGGTTCACATGAAAAGAGAAAAACAAACCCTCAATGCACACAATGAGGACAATGTACATTTAATCGCTACAATTTGTGCGTATATACGTATTTATCGTTGCGGTGTCAGTTTTTCGTTTCTTTCGCACGCTTCGGTCGGTCGGTCGGTCGATAATTATTTGGATCGGTCGTTGTTGTCATCATCATCTTCGTCTCGCTGTTTGGTCTTAGTCGTTGTCAATGCAGGAAAATATAATCAGAATTTGACGTTGCCATTTGCACCCTCAAGCATTCGAATTGATTAGGAATAATGATGAATGTCTGGCTTTTCGATTGAGGATGTGGAGAACGCGATGGCATTTACATAATTCGTTGAAGTTGTCTATGTGCATAAATTCATAAGTGTCTTCATCGAAAGCATCTCTATGATAAGAACTTGTGATCACACCATTTCAGCTAGCTCTCATTGTGCGCGAAAAATGTGAACGAATTTTCACAAGATTTATTGAAATTATAATTTATTGTATGAGTTTTTTGTTTTCTCGCTCTATTCGCTTGTTCGAAGCGATAGATTTTAATAGTTCCTCTTTGGAAATTTTCGAGCGGATCTAAATTCGCATTTATCATAATTTTTTCGTTCGTACGTCATGTCAGATGGCGAAAAATTGGAAAACTGAATGAGAGAGAGAGAGAGAGAGAGCGAGAGAGCGTAGAAAAAAAGGCGGTCGAGTTTTTGTGTGTTAGCAATATCTCTGCGTTTATTTTTGTGAAAAATGCTATCGAATTTTTATATCAGGTCATTGTACATGAACGAAGCGTATCCATCGAAATGAAAAACAATGCGAACGAAACAACCAACGGAAAAATAGTATAAAAAAGCACACGAAAAATGGTACGAGAATAACGGAATGTAACATATTTTTGATACGTTTTTCGCTCTTTCTCTCTCTCTGGTGAGAACGATACATCTTTCGAGAGATTTTGGGGAGACCAAGAGAATGAGATGGAGCGAGAATGTTGAATACATTTTATAGAAAAATTGTATGCATGGATATGGTTTATTGAGAAAAAGAGACACTTCCTTTCATACACAATATGTAGCATCCATATATTGGCAAAGAATAATCCTTAAAAGAAGAAGAAGGAACCAGAAAAAAACTACCAAGTCGCATTTAAATTGGTTGAAGAGCATGCGCGTACGTTGCTAAGCCTTTTTATCTATAGCATTGGTGCTATGTGGAGAGAGAGAGAGAGAGAGACGATTTTCCGTTTTTTTTCCATCGTTTTTGGCTGGTATTTTTATTTTGGATTGCATTGCCCCCCAGTTTTACATAAATACATAAAAATTTCACCTACGGACGATAACACAGTGCGGACAAGAGCGAGAGAACGGCAGCGGGAACGAAAGAGAAGCGAATGCGAACGCAAACGGGAGCGAACACAACATGTATCGATAAGCACATATTCATACAACACACATAGATGTGCTACACGATGACAATCATAAAGATTATACCTACTGCTGCTGCTGTTGCTGTACATAGACCTTTTCTAGCTTTTTGTTGCCATTTTCATTCCATCGTCGTCGTCGTTGTCGTTGTCGTCCTCGTCCGCATTCGATTTTCTTCATGTCGTTGTTTTTTTCCCTTCGCCGTCAACTTTTGTCCACCTCTCGCATGCTCTCGCCCGTTCATTTCTCTCTCTTTCTCTCTCTCTCTCTCTCTCTTTCGTTTTGTTTGCTCAAGTATTCATTGTTTCGTTTACACCGATGGTCTATGTACTCGAATGCAGGAGATAGAGCTATAATATTTAAGTGGATACAAGCGATAAAATATATAAGCATTTATATTCATAAACCATAGTTTATAGCAATATTTTAAGCTCTACTTTTTCTTTCTCTCTGTCTTTGCCGGCCCGATTTCGAATGCGAAAAGAGAACCAACCGAAGAGAAGAAAAAAAAAAGTACGTATTCGTGCGACGACTACGACGACTACGACGTGTATTTGTGTGAATGTGAATTGTGGAATCGACTATGGAAATGGACACAGAACGAAAGAGATCTTTTTATCCTCTATTTCTAGTGTCGTTCGTAATTCTTATGCGCGTCGTTGTCGTTCATTTCACATCATGTTCATCTCGGGTAGCTTTTTTTTGCTCATTCTTCTTTTCTGATTCAGCCACTGCCACTGCTGCTGCTTTGTTGCTGTTGTTGTCACACAGCCACTTGGCCGATGATGCTTTTTCTTGTCGCTCTTGTTGTTGTGTTGATTATTGTTGCTAGCGTTCATATTTTCCTTCTTCTTCTTCTTCTACGTCTTGCGCTTCTTTTGAAAAATAAGAAGAATAATCTGTACGTGCCTTGAAAATTCTGAATATTTCATTTTATTATGTATACAACTTTGCTCGCACACCATTTATTTTTCGAAGCCATTGAACAACTGAACGGCCAACGGACTGAATGCGCAAAACATTTTGATGATATGCTGCTTCTGCTGCTACTGATGTCGCTCTTTTTATACTCCTGCTGCTGCTGCTGCTGCTGTTATCGAATGGCAACCTCCACAGTACATAACATTCACATAATGTACTATGGATCACATAAAAAATTTTCCATATGAATCATCATCGTCATTTATTTCTTTGCATTTTATACAAATTCACACCCCCTTTTTGTAATACAAAAGTTTAAAATATTCAAATATACGCCCTTGTTTCGTTGGCTCGATGGCGGCGATGGCAGCAGCAGCAACGGCAGTGGAGGCGACAACGATGATGCTGAATAAATGTAATGATAGCTCTCTAGATTCTCGAGATATTTTCCCGGTCCGTGTGGATGGAGATGGTGAATCGTTCGCTCTTGCTCTCTCTCCCCCCCTCTCTCTCTCTCTCTCTCTCTCTCTCTCTCTCTCTCTCTATGAACATGTTTGGGGCGCTGATGTGTATGTATGTATGTCAGCAAGCAAGCGAACGATACCGAGTGAACGAAGGAATGGATGATGTTTATTTGCAACCCAAATACCGACTGTGCTCCCTCTTTCTCAGTATGTACGGACGACGTTGAAACGGGCAACGTGACTTAAGTTACAATTTTAGAGCATAAAGATGTAAAGCTCTGGTGTCTCTTATGTATATTGGTTGAGGGAACCAATAGCAGAAGATGCGTTTGCCATGAAAAATTTAACTACCTATGGAAAATATGGGCAAGTTGAAAATGGAAAATATGTATGTATTATAAAGTAAGTGTGCTTTCATCGATCGGGTGAGAGTGAGAGGGAGCGAGGAAAAACGGAGAATATCGCACACGTGCGGGTGGATGTATGAGAACGAAACGATGAGGCGATTGCAGAGCACAAGAGAGCGAGAACGAGCGAACAAATGAATGAGAGCCAAAATGAGCCGTTCCAAACGACGAACGCAAACGAAAATCGTAAAATTATTATATATATTTACATATTATTTTCGTTTATGTACGAGCGGAGCGGGCAGAGATGTTAAATTGTAAAAACTTGCTACTGTCGCCCGTTTCTTTTATTTATTTATTTTATATACAAATACTCCGTAAGCACAACGAAAAGGACGACGACGACGACGACACAGAAAGCGCACACATTTCGTGTGTGTGCTCCCGTTTCACATTTCATCCGGTGTGTTTGCTTTTATGAAAAATAATTTAATAGAGACATTTTATTACATAAGGAAACTTGGTCTTGTTCAACGTTTCCAAACCAATCCCCTCGCTCTCGTCATTGCCAAACAAATAAGAAAATTTTATTATGAATTCTCGGGTGGTGGTGGTTGTGATGGTGAACTGGTTGGCGTTTTTTTTACTTTAGTTTCAAAATGGACGGTGGAACAAATGCTGCCATCACATCATGGGGTTGGTTGTTTCTGCTTCTTCTCAAAATGTTTGATTTTCATTTTTCTCGTTCATTTATTATTTGCCGATAGAGCGAAAAAAAAGCGAAGAATTTCTTCGTTCCAAAGCTTCCATTAAGGTCATCGGAGGATTGAGGGTGGAATCTCAAATTCTTTGGAAATTCGATTCGATTCTCTTGTTCTTGCTCTTGTTGTTGCTGTTTCCAAAAGATGTGAAAAAAGTTGAAATGATTTCGATTGTTCAATTCATATGAAAATTATCGTCCCATTTCGTTCATGACTTTGCCTCAAACACATTGCCCTGTTCAATTTTGTTGGAGAGAGCACTTAGCCACGCTTCGTTGAGATGAAAATAATGAGCGCTTTTGCATTTTCCACACTAAATCAACTCAACAACACCTTCGCCTCCTAATTATGAACGCATTGCACGTGTGAAAAGTCAGTTATCTCATGAAGAAATTTTTTTTTCTTTCGTTCATACCGATTACATTTTCCTTCGTCCGTCCAAAATGTAGACAGTAGCAAATAATTATTAGTTTCGTAAAACAATCATAAATTGTATGAAACTTTTTCGTTGGCCCGTTCGTTGCTCATTCTCTTTGATTTTACCATTATTTACCGCACTCACACAAACAATCGACTTTCGTTGCCTTCAATTTATTGTTTTTATTACTTTTGCTGCTTATCGCATTGTTTTTCTCTGGCGAATAAATAGAGTTTTTTGACTGAAATTAGATCTTTGTTTTGCCAAATTCATTCGAGCGAGCACTTGTTCTACCGTTTGCCGGAGTCTTGATTCAAGACTCAAACTTCAATGGATACACTATCGATTAATTTGATGGGCGTCAAAATCGTCTCCTTCACACTTGACTGACGTGCAGGTCAACTCTCTTTTACGATAGAGATAGAAAAAAAAACCAAATCAGAAACATCATCGAACCAGTTTTTACCGACGACCGACCGACTGCACGAAATGTGTTTTATGAAAATCGGCAACCATGAAAAAACGTATCTATATTAATCAGACTCGAGTCTAGTATCCGATTTCTAAGCACACATTTTTTTACCCGATTTTTCCATATTCTGCCCAATTAGTTTCCAAATTATCACAAAATATTTTCACCCACTTTCGTTGCGCCGACGAAGCCGGCTTTTCGTGTTCGAATCGTGCTCAATGAAGACGAATTTTACTAACAAGAATTTTACTTAACGTGTAAAATAGAAATCTGTGCGGCTCCGATTTCTACGTCATGTACAGACGATAAAAATTGCTCTGACAAGCTTGACTAGTAGCTTGCCAAGTGTGAAATATTCAATTTTTCATGAATTTTTTGTTTCATCTTTTTCGTTTTATTTATTCAAAGTTTGCATTTCTCACATGGAATATTTGCATCGAACAAGATTGCTCAACATTTTTGAGACGATTGGAGCAGCTTATAACTGTATGCATATCATGCGGCTATGTTTTACGTCAAAATCTATCACGTACTTTGAAGTGAAACATGAAAATTCTACGAACAGAAGTATTCACCTGAGTGCTTATTCATTTTGCGAATATTTCGAATTTAAATTTCGAACTCATAAACGGTTTGCATATACGAGTGATAATACTCATTCACTTAATTAAACTTTTGCATATATGAATTGATAATAGCCGCATGAAAACGCTCAATAAATAATAATAGCCGCATGAAAAAATATACGCTCTTAGCATAAATTTTACGCAAGAAAGTTTACTTTTCATTTTGAGGGAGAAAAAGGTAATATTCGCATATTTTGCAAACGAAAATCATTTTTAATGCGCAGAAATAATTTTTTTCTTATCTTCAGAATTTGAATATGCGTAGATTCTGAAACTGTATAGAAAACATGCTCCCAAACGCAACTCAAGTGTTAAACACTTAAAATTTTGCAAAACTTAACACTTTTGTCCATTAATTTCAGAAAAAACTGTTTCTAAATTCAATACTCACCTAGTTTTTTCTCGTTACTTAAATACAGCATGACTTTCATTTCTGAAGGCAAGTCTCTCATGAGGCACATTTCCATGTGCTCCAAAAATCTTTGTGCACAGCACACTACTGCAGTACGCAGTTGGCTGAGTTTGGAAAATTCATACATAAAGATCAGTGCATAAAATGAAATATAAACTTGGAAAAAAAAGTTGATAAGATGTTGATTTTAAAGTTGAATCCTTTGGTATGCTGCACAGTGCACAGGCCCATAAGTTAATTGTATGAATTCAAATCTTGTATCATATAATGATCGAGTATGGAATGAAAATCAGCGATTTTGTGTATGGAAATCACGCAACAAAGTACGCATACCTGAGATAATTAGGCAGGCCTTCATTGTATCGAGGTGTCGAAGAAGAAGAAGAAGAAGAAGAAGAAAAAGAAGAAGAAACAGCAACAACATCGGCCACAATTGCACGATGTTTAATGCGGTGTGCATGCGCAATGCAGATACGCAAAATACAATCGACATCGGAAATAATAAGGTATGAGGTGCGGGATCCTATGCAAAATACGTTAAATGATTTCATGTTATCGTGGCACACGAGAGCTCGTCTTTCTCTCTCTTTCTCTATCTTGCTCTGGCAAAGGAATGAGGTATAATAAAATAAAGTTGAATGGGAACAATATGCGATTAAGAAGTATTTTTAGTTGAACGCTTGGCTGTGTGTACTTACGTGTATAAAATAAAGAGGTAGTAAGAAAGATAGAGAGAAACGTAAAGCGTCAGCGAGCCATGAATGCATGCATATGCATAATATTCGCAAATGGATGAAATAGATAATAAAACCAAGATAACAACGAGAGATGGCAAAGCAGGAACAGAAACACACACACACACATACAAACCGAAAAAAAATATCATGCTTCAACAATGCTTTAAGTGGTCCAGATCGTCAGTAATGCGCTTGCTTCGTTTCATGGTGAAATTCTCGCAATTCCTCGACTCTTGTTAGCTACTTACCTTTTGCAAGATAGAGTGAGTGCATCGAGTGTGTTTTGGCCATCGCATGAACACATTACTTTATTAATATATATTTTATTTGATTTTATTTGCCGGAGTTCAGAGCTGAAGAGATGCAGCGTGCGAGCGATGAGCAAAAGTGTTCTTTTTTTTCGCCATCGTCTCTTATCTAGATGAATGCTAACATAAGTTTGAGTATTATTTTTCTATGCGTATTGTTGGATCGTCTTCTTCTTCGTTGTCGTCGTCGCACACGTTGAATTCTCAGCGGCAGCGAGACAATCTTCGAAATTGCATGTCGAAATGAGAAAAATGTTGGCATCGCATGCAAAAATACCATCGTGACAATGAACGAGAGAAATTCCACTCTCTCATTCACATCGATCGCTTTATGGTGGCTTATGGGTTTCGTTTAACGTTTGAATATTTCGACATTTTCAATCGGATCAATCGCGCGCGCCCCGCAATTTCAATTCCATCGTATAATTTTCTCTGTTTTCGGGATCTAATGAATGGAAGCGTGAAAATAATAATAACCGTCGATTTAGGTGCTCATTTCATAAAAGACGATTAAAATAATTTCGGAGCGAGCAAATGAGCGCGCGAATCAGCATTCGGTTTGGTCATCGAGCCGCACGCAGAAAAGTTCATTGAACAATAGCATGATATCATTTTGGATAATTCGAAATTCATATAGTACGCAAGAAAAACCAGGCAATTATCTCTTACGCTCGAAATTTATTATTAAATGTTTTTGATGATTTTGTTCCATGTTTTATAATTTTTAATTGAATTCACCGAATCCGGACGGACGAAGCGAGAGAGAGAGAGAGAGAGAGAGAGAGAGCGAGACAAGAAAGACTATCCATTACACAAATATCATATATTCCAATTTAACCGCTCCGGTGTCGGTTCATATTCGTTTTTATTTCGCTGTGCGTATCTCTCATTTTGCTACGCATTTTCATCTGCAAAAGAAATTCACAAAACAGATCTATTAAATAATAGTTAGCATCAAAATGGTTCCATATATACACACACAGGTGGATTGGATTGGAATGGATCTGTTTTAAGTTGTGCGTCAAAGTTTAGTTATTTTTTTTTTCATTTCAAAGCCGTTTTTTCCGCCCTCCGACCGAAAAAAGAAACAATTCATTAGCTATTATATTCTCATCATGAAAATGCCGCATCCAATAATCGTAAATTATTTCGTAATTGAAACCACACCGCGCTGCCAACACAAGAACATTACCGAACGCAAGAATGAAAACGAGAGAGAGAAAGAGAGAGAGAGAGAGAGAGAGAATACATCGCCACACTCCTTTAAAAACACTCGGAATATTCGAAATTTTTAACAGTGCATATTTCCAAATCTAATTACACACGGCGAACGAACAAGAAGAAGTTGTTACACCAAAAACGAAGCAACTTTCAACGGAGAGAGAGATCTAAATTAGAAGTAAAGCACCAAATCAAAATCAATAAGGAAAAAAAAGAGAGAAGTAAACGAGTCAAGCAAGACACAATCCACACACAGAAAGGAAATGAATACAGCGAGGTGGTTTTTTTCTCTTCTTCTTCTTCTTTGGTTAAGCATGTGCAACTAAATCGTGGGTAATAATAAGCAAAGTGAGAAATGAGATTTTAATCTGTTTACCGTTTTCTTTTTGCCCAACGCAATGGCCAAACACAGCTCAAGCTCAAGCAGCAGACAGATCTATCGGCCAAGAGTAGCTATACACACACACACACACACACATCTTGGGTTATCTCTGCTTGGATTTGGCTATCTCGTTTAGCAAAACGCTCGAAAATGTACAATAATAAGCAGCAATGCGCGTTGGGTTTTGTTGTTGCACAGTCCTTCTTATTTTAATTCGTTATTTCATAAAATTGTTTTCGAGCAACTCGCTTGCGTTTGTTATTTCTCTTGTTTTCCTCACTGTTTAACATTTCGACTCTTTTCTTTTTTATTTTGTTCGTTTCGTTTCTGCTGTTACTTTTCTCCGCAATCGATTTTGTTTCGTTTCGGCAGTAATTTTCGTTCGATTATTTTTCACGCTTCTTATAACAATAAAAAAAAATAGATCGAACGAGCGCGAGCCGATCACCAAATTAGAAGTGAATATTATATTGTTTTCGCGCGCTCTCTTGATCGTTTTGCCTGAAATGCAATTATGCTGTTTTAATATTGTAAAATGACTCTGGGTCTATCGATGCTTGTGCGCGACATCAACCACACCAAATCACACACACACACACACACACAACGAAACGTTTATTATCTGCGCGACCATTATTTACGGTCGTTAAACGACACACTCACAGAACAATGTTATTGCCAGGTCTGAGTGCACATGCACAATCGCACGAAAACAACAACAATTGTCATATTTCGATTGCATTGCAAATGGTTTGTCGCGATGGAATTAGGGTGACTTCAAGTCACTCGACAAGTAAGTTAGTCAGATTTGCTATAAAGAATAGAATTTTTTGCTTTCAGTTTGTATGCATACCTTCCATGGAAGGTCGCAAAGTATGTTAGTCAAAAATCAGCATCGAATTTCATCTGCTGCCAATAGTTCACCCAAAAAAAAAAATAATCTGTTTAAAAAGCGTCTCAAACTCCATTTTCAACCTTAATCCAACGCTCAAAATCGTCTTCTCATAAACTTAGGCCATTGATCACCCTATTCCATTATTATTTACGGTCAGATAGAGCAATTTAGAATATTTTTTGTTGTTGTTTTTCACTTTCCTTTCAACAGATATTTAATGCAGTGAAAATGTGGCGATGATCATTTTCAGCCTGGATAATGTTTACAATTTTACGCTAGACTCATGTCTACTATAAACGATCGAGTTTTTGCCACGAAATAAAACCATAAATCCAATAAGTTTGTTATGGAATTGGTAACGATATCGTTCACGATCGCGTTTTTTTTTGGTGTGATTGCAATGATTTTGTTTCGATTAGAAAATCTATTGTTTTGAAAATCTACAATAATTCATTTGAGGCATATATATTGTCATCCATATGAAATTGATTCGTTGGTTTGCACGTTTTCTTCTCTCTTCGAGGTGAATCATAATGATCCTGAGTGAGTGTTTATCGAAGAGTCTGATAAAAGTGAGTCTAGCGACAGATCAAATTGGCCACAGAAAAAACTTCATTTGGCTACCAAATTACCTTCGAAAGGCCAAAAGTTCAAAGAACAATGGAATTTGATGGAGCAACACGTACGATGCGCTAACACACATTCAGTTAATTTCTATATTCGACGAACAACAGCAACAACAGCATTTCATGTGGAATTTCGAATGCTTGCAAAAGAGACAAAGACGCAATCTACAACGTTCGATCGATGTATAGAGAAAAAAAATGTATAATCATCATGATGATTGCGACTGCCACTGCAACGTGCTAGCCTTTTGATTTTATTTTATTTCTTTTTTTTCTTTCATAAAACAAACTCATTCCTTTTTGCGTGTGTGTGTGTGTGTCAAAGCTGAACCGCACAGGACATTAGAATGAGCTTCGAGTTTTTCACGTGCACCGACCGCAAAAAAGAGAGCAAGGAGCGCGCGCATCGCACACACAAACCGAAACGTAGCGGCTACAAACATTCCAATGCACGAAAAACATTCCATTCAAATTTATTTTAAACAGAAGCCAAAATTGATTGATTAGTCGAAAAGTTGAAAGCAGAAACAAAAGAATGCCGTCACAGATGATACAGACTGGTTTGAGTTTGAGCAGAGCGCGAATTTTTTTCCCTTCCTTTTTTTATCAGCATTTGTATGTCGATTTGTGTATCTTTTTGCGCGTGCATATTTGTGTTTGAGTTTTGTGCACTCTGACAGCGCGAATTTACCTTGGCCACAGCATCCAAAGGCTAGTTTCGTTGGCCATTTATTGTCAACCGATCCGATGATGATATTTTATATCAAATAAAATTATTTGAAACAAAGCCATGGACGAAACTGAAAAATGGAAACGAGACGAGTTCAAACGCTGCTGATGTTGTTGCTGTTGACGACGATGATGATGACACAAAAAGCGGGCGAAAATCGGTGCAAAATGGAATAGCGGGGCCCCGTTGAACATTTAAAAAGCAAGATAAAAAAAGCAGAGCAGAGAGACACAAGCGATCAACGAAATGCGAAGCACAACGAAGAGACACACTTGCGTTTCGTTAAGGCGGTTGATTTTATTTTATGTCATTTTATGTTGGTTTTTGTTTTGGGTCGCCTCTTTAAACTGAAATTCGTTTCAGTGGCTTCATTTTTTCCGTTGTTGTTGTTGTTTTCGTTCATTCCGTTCGGCCGGCAATGTACACATAGCGCGGCGTGTAAGGATTTATCATAAAACATCAGCATTTTGCTCTCACTCACCGGGGACGAGCAGCATTCGTCGCTGCCGTTGCCGTCGCCGTGTTTGTATTTGTATATATAAATGACATGACATTTCTGTATCAAGCAAAACGACGAAATCTAAAACGATGCTTTATTATATGCGCGCTCACAAATTTGTTTTTTCTCCTGCAGTTGTTAAGCAGCTCCGATGCATCGGCATCCTTTTTGAAAATAATATTGAATAAATAAGCGGCGAACGCAAGAGCGAGAAAGCGATAGCAGAAATACACACGCACAAAAAAATTGCAATGCAAATTTTTCGCTTATTTTTGATTGAGCCTGTGTTTGTGCATGTATGTGTGTGTGTGTGTGTGTTTGTCGCTCAATGTATAATTGATGATGCATTTTTTTCGCGTTTTTTGCGGCCTCCCGTTTTTAACGTTCCTGCAACTAAATTACGAACGAAAAACCCAATCAAAATGAATCCAGCCGCGCATAAACACGTTGCTGTCTCTCTCTTGTGTGTGCGTGTTTCTTGCTCTTTGCCGTTGATTTTCGTTTTGACGCTAACTTTCAAGGCAAACTCATTCACATACATACGCCGAAGAATTTCCACATTTTTCGCTTCTATTTCATATTTGAATCTTATGTATGCAGCACAACGGTCGGTTTTTGCATCCAACGACGTGTTGCTTTTTTTCGTTTCTCTTCACTTCGTCCACAATAAATGCGTTTCGAACGCTTTTTTTCTCTCGTACCAATCGCTAAAGTGCGATTAATTTAATTAAAATACTCTGATGTTTGTTTTGAAATTTATTCAATTTTTCGCCTCGCAAATCTGTTGAATTTGTGGATTTAAGAGACAAACGCACTTAAGTCGTTAATTTGAAAGTCAACACTACAGTTCAAGCAGTTTTGAGCAGTTCAAGTGTTGCTATGACACGCTTCCACATCTTTTTAGCTAAGAGATTTGTGACCGAGTCATGATAATATTTTTTTTTCTATTTGAATAAATATTGACCAATTGGGTCAATTTGTGCAATGGACGTATCATATCAATTTGATCAAGCAACTTGCCCGCAGCTGCGATTTACAAAATTTATGCATTTCATTTACTGACAACTTACGAAATAAAGACTACTTTGTATCTGATTAAATTGTTCGATTCATTTCGATTGAATCAATCAATTAATTCAAAGAAAAAAAAACATAGAGCAAAGGTGAATTTTTGTAGTTCCAATAATTTCAATACTTTTAGAGCTCTGGACATTAAGCTAAACTATTGAGAGAGAGAGAAAAACCATAAGCATTTTACAATTAAAACCATTTCAAAGTATTTTAAATAGAACATTTTATGCGTTCGTGTTGTCAATTTCAATAAATTATGCTCTTGAATGACATTCACTTTAGGTCTGTCAGCATTTTAGATTAAGATTTAACGTCAAAGTCGATTGATTTTTAAGCGTATATTGAAATGTTTAACAATTTTCTACATAGTTCTGGAAATTTTCTCATGCAGTTCAATGATAATTTGTATTCCTACGAGAAAAAAAAACGTTTTTATTTTCAATTTTTTTGCTTCAGCTCATTTTCACATGATTTATTATGTACGACCGCGTATAGCTAAGCAAACTCTATGGATTTTAATATTAATTGAAGCCATTTACGGCTTAACATTGTTATATTTAAGTAATTTCATTCTCAGTGGTCATGTAGCAGCTTGAATTAGCTTGTATAAATTAAAAGGCATCGGCCATTCGATATGAGATGCTTTCATTTCTAGTTGGGTCGCGATGTAAATTGTTGGCGTACACTGTTTGTTTTTTTTCTCTCGTTCGTTTCAATTTCCATTGTAAATGAATTCAGAGAGCAGAGTTTTCATTGATGAAGTAACGATTTAATTAATTAATTATCAATTTCAATTACCATAACGACTGCTTGCCATCCATTTCACTGTTGCACATTTTTATTATGTTTTATTGAATTCCGTCCATTTGACTCTTAATACATATTCATTTGGCATAAACGTTGCTCCCCATTTAGTTGCACTAGATCATGTCAAGACAACAATCTCTGGTTGCAAGCGGGCCGAACGATTGAGCGGCGAGTGTGTGAGAGAGTGAGGAGCGACATACCTAAACATATCATAAATTCAAAATATCCACATTAACCAGATCTTGATTCCATTCCACAATGGAAATATAAATTAAAAACGATGGTCATAATGATGCAACAAGCACCCAGCGCAAAATTATCGGCTAACGCACAAAAAAAAACAACACTTCGCTGTATACATACATAATTAAATTGAATTCAATTGATACGAATGCATATTGATATCGACTTCAGCGTGGCGTGTCTCTCTCTTTTCCCTCCCTCCCTGTGCTCTTCCACAGGCCGGAGCGCAATCGGTGCGTGCGTCTTTCGAGGCTTAGACCGTTTATCGTTTTATAATTGTTAGTAAATTGAATTGTGTAAATGGATGTTTTTTTAAAACTCTTTTCAATCCAATTCATTATTCAAAATTTAAAAAAAAAATGCAGCGATATCGCCTTGTGGAATGGTTAAGATTCTGCTTTAAATTAATACAATTGAATTATAACTAAATAGACTGATGATGCATCAACACAAATACAATCCAATACGATTCGGATATAATTGAGTTGTTGATGACTTTTTTCCCATCATCATCATCCGCTTGTCATAAAATCGATGCGCATTTTTTTCTTCCTTATTGAAAATCGTCGCTCAACTCCCGTTTATTGCTTCAGTTCATTAAAATTGAGCGAATATTTTAACCGACAGTTTTTATGTAAAACTTAAAAACTAGCTTAAGTGGCTACTCTTAAAGCTACTTCAGCATTGAAAGAAAAACAAACAAAGTTGTTTCGCAAATCACAATTCTCCGTAATCAATTATACGGAATTAAGCTTCCAATGGGTAATTTCGGTCATTAGCTGGTCTCCAACCTGCAAATAAGAAGAGAAATATGTGAATGTTATTCTGTACGTTTCGTATTCGGAAAAAAAAATTTCATTAAGTTACGCATTGGTTGTTGTTTTGGATTCAAGTCAAAATCTTGTTTGTAATTCTTTTAATTGGATGAATTCAATGCGAACAAATTTCGAGTGGTCGGATCGTTATCTCTTGAGTATCCGAACTTGGGGTTGCTTCACATCATGTTCCTCCTACATTCTTTTTTTGTTATGTTTCTCTTTATCATTTCGAAGAAGATTCTATAGGTTCCAAGTGGAATTTTCCAAATGAAATAGACACTTTTCACTAGCTCATTGTAATCAAAATAGCTCGAAAATTGAATTAGAATCAATTAAAATCTCATCCAATATTCATTCATCTTCAATGTCCAAATTTAGGAAACAGAAAAATCTCTTGTCGAATCCAGAAAAAAAAGACGAATTGAATTATAAAAAAATCGGTATGAAAACAATTAAATTCCTTGCTTTTATGACTATTTGTTCTTCATTCTCATAGAGGAAGCTAAAATGTTATAATTTATATGGCTCTTGTGAAAAAGTACATCTTTTCCGGTGGCCTTTTTTCCTTGCGGTTAAAAGGATGGGAAACATCGTTAAATGGACGCTTTGCGAGAAAGAGAAAGAAAAAACAACAACAAAAGACGTACAGATACAGTTACAGCAAACAAGAATGGTGGTTTGATGGCATTCTCTGATTATGTTGCATGTTTTGCGTCGAGTAGCGCGGGTGGTGTTCGCATGAGTTAAAAGTGTGCACAAATAACGGGGCAAAATCAACATGAATACCAAAGACATAACATACAATCCACATTAAACCGTATGTGGTTCCAATTGCAGTTGTTTGATTAATGGGGAGACGCGCTGGTGAATTCATTTTTCGACCCACCGTATACTGTGTATATTTTCCTGACACAAAACGTACCATTTGGTTCTGTTCGTTTGCCTCTCTTGCTCGCTCGCCCGCTCTCAGCGTGTTTGTACTGTGTGGCTGTGCAAATACAGGCGACGCCGTCAACTTGTCACCATGGCTACCACCAATCCAATCATTTGTTCATCTCCAAAGAATGTATGCAGTCGACTTCATCCCTCATCTCACGGTACGGCCGCTCTTGTCGAGTGCATTTGATTTTCTTCTTCTTCTTCTAGGCATTTCTGCGTTCGATATCTGTAATTTGAAATTGAACAGACGAGAGAGAGAGAAAGAAAAAAAAATGAAAATCTTTTGTTGAAATTCGATTAACTTAAATATTGTTATCAAACATCAATTGAGCCATAACAAATAAATGTGTACAAATCAAATGAGCAATCGAATCATTCATTCGAAGACGAAAAAAAAAACAATTTGATTGAGAAACAAGTTAAAAAGTCAATTTTTAATATTAGAATCGGAATCAATCAGAGCATATTGAATGGTCATTTCGAGATGTTTCGGCTTCTCTGTATGTGTATCGATGGAATGAGATGAAAAATGATGAATTGCCTCAATGGTTCAGCCTTCGTTCAATTTTAATCGAATGAGAAACGGAATGAATAAAAAAACTCCACAATTTGTATGACGAAAAAAATGGCTTCTTATCGAAACTTAATAACAAATACTATAAGTAGACTGAACCGAGTAAAAATCTCACATTTCTTTACTTGAAGAATTCTTGAGAATAAAACAGATTGTTATAACGATAAGTCATATTGATGGTGTTTCGATTCCGGAAAATTTGCATTACAACTGAAGCTGAGTACATTTTTTTATACGCGCCCAAAGTGGAAACATTAAGTTGAGTGGTAACTGATAAGGTCCTAATTGCAAGTGACACACGATACACACTTGAGAATAGCTGGCGGCAGCGGTACCAGCGTTTGTCTATGGATTCCATGCTGTTCAAACATCAATTACGGCGCATTATTGTCGGTGTCTCTGTCAGCGCATATCCATAAAAAAAGCATGAATGTTTGGATGATTTTCGAAGATTGGGACAATTTATTTATCGATTAGAGAACGCGTGGTGGACAAGCGAAAAACAAAGTTCATACTCGGTTGAAATCACAGCTAGAGATTGTGGTACAAATACACATAGGCAATTAAACGATTTTTCTCTCTTTTGCTCGCATCGATTTTCCGCACACAGAATAATTTTTAGCTGTTGGCTGTGAATAGTTTCGGTTTACTTTTATTTTTTCCGCAAGACATTACGCGATTCCGTTACTGAAGGAAAGAAAGCATATACAGACAAACACGTAGACACAGAGAATGAACGAATGATGAAATCAGAGCGTTGAGTAGATGGACATTGACATTGTCGATCGATTATAAAAATGCTGTACGATTTCCTTATTGGGGTAGTTCGGTTATTGGTTCCACACAATATTTCTTCGTTCTCTGCTGTGTGTTGTTGTTGTTGCTGTTGTCGATACTCGTTTCACGTGTTGGGTCCGAAAGAAAACAACAACTGAACAGCAGCAACAACGAAATTTCACACTCAATTACTGCAATAGCTAATTTATTTGGTCGACAATTCAATTAAGTATCCGTCGAAGAGAGCATTTGTGATGGAGTACGTGTTGTTAAAATTTCTCATCTTTGTCAATGCGTCTGTGTCTTTCGTATGATGAAAACAGAGAGAAGAAGTGGAAAAAAATTAGTTATTTGGCAACTTGTTCCATTTTAGGCAAATTCGATGGACACTGGAATTGATTTCGTACGATGAATATTTCAACACGGACAGGATGTAGAGCGAGAACAAGAGCCAGAAAGACTTCAATTGATTATCGAATTGATTAACGATGACGCACCCCCACAAACCGTCCAAAACAAAATAGAATAATTTATCAATATACAGGCATCGTTGGTAATGTGCAACAACCCGAGCCAATTTCCATATAAGCAATCATCGAGAACGGAACGAAACAAAGAGAAAAAAATAAAGCGAAAATTTTTATTGATTGAATGGCCAAATGGACGAACGTTGATGGTGAACGAGTGTACGGATTACGACAAGTACAATAAGCAAATGGATCGATCTATTATGTTGCATCTGCGTAACCAAATTTCTGCTGTTGAACGATTCATTTATGTCGAATGTGATTTTTTATTTTCTCCATCACAAACGACGACCAATTTCACTTGACCATTCTAATTTATTTACATGCCTTGAAATTGGACACGCTAACGATTTGCGAAACGCTCTCTCTCTCTCTTTTTCTACTTTGCTCATAGAGTCAAAATGTCTTTCTCCATTGGACGCAAGTTGTGTGTACCAGCCCTTCGGTCATTTAATCAATTCTTTTTCATCTGGTCATTTCCATGGAAATTCGAATCTGATTTGAATGAGTTTTCCTCGATATTAATAAACCTTTTTCGTCTCCACCACCGAAATGAATTTCATCAACAAATGCACGCACTAATGCCCCGAAATGCGTCATACATCAACAAAATAGTTACATTCATTCAATACACAAACATTTTCTCCGTCTCCTCTGCTACATACATAATATACATGAAATAACACTTGCATGAAATCGCACGCCAGACGACTCAAAAAGGGTCTCGAATATATAATTCCGCACATTTTATGCGTTATGCATACACAAAATAATAACTATGCGGCTAGTTGTTGGAATTGGAAAGTGCGTGCGTAGGCAAAAATATTTCTATTCAGATTAGTGGATAGTTTTTGTCTCTCATTCGGCTTCATATTTATGGCTTTATTCCAATTTATTTATGGAGTTTGAATGAATTTGCCCATTGTTTCGCTTTTCGTTTTATAAATCTCTGAATCGAAAATTGGATGGAAATGTATTGAATTGGCATGCCATAGTATTTGCAATGGACAGTCACAACCTCAGCATTGAACACAATTGAAATGTGAGGGTGAAGAAGTGAACTTTTCCGTTATGGGTTCGTTTTTTTTTTTTTTTTCAAGTAAATGCAACACTTCCTTTCCTTTCAATTCAGACATTTTTCTTCCATTTAAATGAATCGTCGATGCGAAAAATCATTCCGGAGTTCGTTTAACTGATTGAAAGCTGAAAAAAGACTGAGAAATGAAACACAATTTTTTGGCAATGATTTCGAAAAAAAAACTACTTCGCTTGATGTCAAGTTTGTTTCCAGCTCAAATTGATATGGTATGGTTGAGCTGTCGAGAAAAATAATGACACAGCGACTATGTGTGAGCCATTTCACCGAACTTTCTTGCCACGATAGCTGAAATGTTTGTACTCGATACACTTATAGCACAGAGCGGATTTTATACGTTTACTTTATGCAGATCTATATATAATATTCCAATAGATCTTTCCAACTTCAGCCACATTTGGCTGAATTGGGCTGATGCGTTGTTTACGTATTTTCTCGTCGTATTTTAACAATTTCTTCTTTTTTTTTGCACGCACGCACATTCCGAATTACGTACTCAGCAGCAATGAATACAAGTTTTTTTTCCTCCCCGTTGCTTTGGGTTTCGTGTGATTCAAAACATTTGCACGTTGTCATGTCTTGAAATGTCTGATGTGCATTCATAATGAGTTCGGGTCCGAAGCCCCGGATCTACGCTCCTTTCGTTTGCTTATTGTTCTTTTTTGCAAGCAATATTATGCGTGCGCAACGCACAATCATAATATGCTAAATCAAAATATAAGAGGTTCTTTCGAAGGCCATTTTTTATTTTTATGTGCACGCCAATCCATCCGGCCGGTTTGAGTTTTGATTAATTCCAAAAGTACGTGTGATGATAACAGACTTTGAATGGTTTTGCTTCGCATTTCTTTCACTCGCTCTCTTGATGGGTGTTAATTCGTTTATCTAGGATCGGTTGGCTTTTGTATTTGGAGAGGGTCATTGCGTCAGTGGTCAGTTAATCATAAATTTTCCAAAGTGCTCGTATTTGCTTATCACATCGACATCAGTTTGTTTTTTGCTGGCCCTCTCCACCAACCAATTACATGTCGAATTTCATCATTAAAATTCTTTTTATACCGAAACAAAACACAAGAGATTCCATTCCGTACTTGCGTTTTTATATATGGGGGATGCGTTGTCAAAAGACATGACACTTTTGAATCGGAAGTCAGTTTTACAGCAAAAAAGAAGAGCAGAAGAGATAAAGCATTCGTTCGTTTAAAGGAAAATGGTGAAAACACAATTGTCGTTTTCGCTTCATAATTTATAATGCCCGAAGTGAAAGTGTGAATAGAAAGCAGAATGGGGATGCAAGGCGACCAACAGACAGGAAAACTTAAGACATTCCGAATGAGTGCTGTCATTTATTTCTTTATTTGCCATGTAGTAGCCGGTCACAAACAATCAATGCACACACACACACACTCCGTGTTGTGTGTATGCATTAACTGATGTTTGTGTGTGTTCTTTGTGTCCCAGGCTTTGCAACGCATTTCGCAAGGGATGACTTATAACAAGGGTGGAAATCGGATACAATCTGCACATTATTTATATTACACTCTCCAAGAACTCGGGCCAGCACACTGAACGAATGAACCAACAACAAAAACGACGTCGACGAAGAAAAAAAAATTGATAACTTCCATGCACAGGCAAATCCATTCGCAATAAAAAGTGGCACTGTGTGCAAAACGGAACCCAGGCAAGAATAACTTTACCATAAAACATAAAAAAATAAAATAATAATTTGTGTTTATCCCTTGCAGACGTTTTGAGGGCGATTTCTCTCTCTCTCCCTGTGTTGCCTACCCACCATTTTTTATCTCGATTCCAATGCACTTGGCGCTCCTTTTTTAGCATGTTTTTTTCTGGTGAAATCCTATCTAAAGTCGATTATGAAAATTGATAAATGATTATTTGCACAATCAAGGGAATGCCACGGCATTGTCCATGTGGTGTGCGACTCGATATATACACATCAAATAATAATAATTCGAGTTCAAGGGAGCAACTGCAGAATAAAAAAAAATGTACGGAATAGAGGAGGTAAAAAAGACGATTGGAACGTGTCTCACACGCAAAGAAATTCAAAAATGCACAACACTAATGCATGTGTTCGACATGAGCATTGGTTTAGGATATCAACACGGCTCACGATGTGATAAGAATGACTTCATTTTGGAACAAGGTTGAATCCAAGAGTGTTTTTGATGATATGCAAAGACCGGGAACGATTTAGTCAGTTTAATGCGTGAAACTGTTATTTTCAATTATTTCAATTACTTGCGATGTTTCTTTTTTTATTTTCGGTTCGAAATGAAAACAGAAGTATTTTGAATTTCTTCGGAAAAGAAAATCCCTTCAAGCTTCTATCACTAGTAAAACATACATTGAAGTCAGTAGTTGTTCTAGCAGCTTTCAAATAATTGAAATCTATAGAATAGAGTTTGAATGGGGTTATTCAATCGCGTATTCGTCCATTTCTTGCGAAATTTATAATAAAATCATGATTTGTAATTGTAATGAAATGGAAAATGTATCAATTTTGAATGTATAATGAATGATGATAGCGGATAATATGATTTGGTGCTTTGCCCTGACGATTATTTACTTTGGAGATGTTCCAAGTGAGTTTCAAGCCACAAACCATGTTATCTTTCTGGAAAATTTGGAATTTTTCTTAATCGCTTCAATTTGCTCCGTATCTTCACTACTGAGAAAAAGAGATAATTTCATTTAGTTCAAAGTACCTACGTACTTATAAATAACAGAAATATCTTCAATAAGTTGAAATCGATTTTTTCCCATTAATAATACCTTAGATTGGGTCAAATGTATAAATATAATGTTAAAACGGTTGTTCTGATACGAATTTCGGGAAATTGATCGAGCGAGCGAGCGTCGTAGAGATGTCGATTGTATGAGATGAACGAAAGAGGATTGCAAAATTTATGCACATAATTCGATTTGGGTTTTTGGACGAAAAGAAGAAACAAAAAAGAATTGATCCATGGCACCCCAGCAATTGTAAATGTGTTTTCTCATTTCATAGCCAATTCACAAATAGAATGCCATCCAGTGACTTCGATCCAATCAACAAAAATGTTTATTATAACGTATAAAATGTTTTCATAAATATATTTTATGTGCGTGAGTGTGTGCGCGCTCAAACACACTCACTTGTCGTACTACTAAATAATTCGGTGCTCAGAGCTGCTGCGCCTGGAAACAATGATCTATGAATTTTGATTTCACCCCATAAAAAATTTTCTCAGAAGAGAAAAAAAAAACTGCAAAATCATGGTACACAAAAAAAAAATGCCAATAAAATTTATTATCCACCGCAACATTTTCGCTGACAATTGAGTGAATTCGAAAACATTTCCATTCATTAGATCAAATGTGGCATATAATAAAATTATTCACGCGCAATTTTTGAAAAATCAAATTCAATGCATGGTTTCGACTCAATTTTGTTTTTCATAAAATTCGTTGTGAAAACTTCAAGAGGGGAGAAACCAGTGTGCTAGGATAATGCAGTGATTTGGCCATTGAATGGAAAAAAAAGAAGAGAAATTCCATAATTTTGGGCGAAATATGTGTGTGGGTTGTTGCATTTGTTAGTGAATCGAAACGAATTGCTAAAAGGAATTTTTAAACACAGTTTAGAAGTTAGTTTTTTCTTCATCTCCTGGCTATATATATACACACACACACACACACACACACGTGTGTCAAAGTCATGAATATATACCGTCAAAAAGGTACACCATTTGTTACTCACACCGAAAACTCCTCCGCAAAAGGGAATTTTTGTTCGCTCTTGGTACTCTGTCGTCTCCATTTGCTTGATTCGAATCCGAATATCGAACGTCAACCGTGCATGAGCGCGAGAGTGAGGGAGTTGATGTATTCACTTCTCATTCACATGTCATCCATTAGAATATGTTTATACAAGAGCCGAAAACTGTCGAGAATTTACAATTCGAATGAATGTTTGCGTTTTGTGTTTATCTTTGCATTTCGGGCGAAATGTTTTCTTGTCATTAGGGTTCGGTTGTTGTGTGTCAATTTTGCACGAAATACCATTTCGCTTTTGTTACTTTTTTCCAGTGTATTTTGCAATCTGCTCTCCTCCCCCATATTTCAATGCATTCTGCAAAAGAAGAATGTTATTTTCCATCATTTGTGTTTGCTTTTTTTGTGCGTGTATGTGCTATGTGCAAGTCGACTTGTGTATGCCCACCGGACAAATAAGAAAAAATCGGCTTGAATTTTCACAAAAGCCGCTATAATCGGCGACCAGAGATTTTCGTGCGTTCATCACTCGCATCGGCCCTGACTGAAGGCATGGAGAGGGAAAAAGAAGAAAATTCGGAATTGGAGAAAAGCGTTCATTATCATACATATAGCATTTTCTTGTTTAGTCTTCAATTTCGACGGCGTTTTTTTTCTATACACACAAACATACAATATTCGGTATTTTTTGTTGTTTGTTAGCCAGTCAGTCAGGAGGGGGTGTTCGATTTCCCATAAAACCTTCTTAATACTTCAAATAGAGGAATGCAAAATAAATTACACGCAAAATCTATACATATATGTATACATAAATCGTGTGTGTGTGTGTGTGTGTGTGTTCGTGGATTTAAACGAAATGCTTGACCGTGGAACGTGTATCATGTTTTTGGAGAAAAAAAGAGACCGTTTTACGAAATACCGAATGCTCGGCTAGATAGAACAAGCGAGAGAGTGAGAAATGACAAAGAATTACGCTTTACTTTGGTATCCGATAGATAGTCTAATAAGTGCGAATGTTTTGGCAGATAAAAGCAAATTTTCGATCCGGTATTTCCATTATAATGGGCATAAGCAATACACACGCTCACGCACCACGCATTTCCAAATTCAAACATATCCAATTAAATTGCATATCTAGCACTTACAGAGAGAACTAACAGACCGACGTCCGAGCATAAAATACGATTGCGAGTAAAAACATTTTCAATATCAAAGTAAAAATCCCCTTCAAATGCACAAACAAGTAATTTTTATT